>NC_079563.1:8005348-8192848 GCF_015846415.1 Triplophysa dalaica
ATAAAAAAAAAAAATCATATTCCTCAAATTTGAATTGACATGATGGCAGGTTGATGATAACAGAATGTTTGGTTAAAGTAAATAATCTGCCATAGATGAGAGTAAATTTGAAAACCCCATGAATGGTTGATCTGATAAACGAAAAGAGTTTAGGCAAACACTTTCCAACCGTCACCTCGACAATTGGACATTGTTACTTAAGCCACTGTCTTGTTCTTGCAGATCTTCAGCTAACGCTCAGGTAGGCGGTCAGGCTGTGCAAGCCAAGAGCTCTGAGAGATTTATGGAAACAGAGAGAAAGTGAGCGAGAGACAGAAAGGAGCAAAGCTGACTGAAACTCCACTCACAAACACCTCGCCACGTCATTAATCAATGTCTGCTAGGCCACGACCTCCAAAACCTGGTGTACTTTACATAGAAGAGGACTGTTCTAGAAACTAACAGCCTCTGTCAGTCAGAATTCAGAGGGACAACTGGGTTCCTGTCCTTGCCAGATTCGTCCTTGTATGAGGACGAGATTACTATATCTATCTTGTCAGCAAAATTACTGTTGACAATTTCTGCAGACTAGAATAAAAGTTCTCAACAATTACAAACTTTTAAGTGTAACGTATTGTGATAATTCCATGAACATTAAAAGTAGCAAACAACATACATTTTTGAGAAAAATAAAGAAATAATTGAGTCAAATAATCCAATCATAGTATGTTGGGATTACTCTGATGAAAGAGCTAAACATGGTAAATGAAACCGCTTTGCCAGCCGGAAAGTAGCTTGCTTAAATGCTCCCATAAATAGCAGATTAATCGGCTAGATCTTTGGAGGGGTCATAAGGCGCGAATACGTGTGTTTCTGTGTCTTTGGTGTGTTTTAAGTTGCCCATGGATGTATTACAGATGTAAAATTGCAAAAATGAAAGTGTTGGAACAAAAAATGCTTTCTATCTAAAAGCAAATGTTCACCCAGACCTGCATGAGACGCCTTGTGTAACCACACCCCCATAAATCTATGTCAGGTGTATGTCTGTGTACACAAGTAAGGTGGCTTTGGCACCTAATGTTCCAAATATGGTTAAAGGCGTTACATTTCCGTCACACGCTTGCAGAATTTGACCAATCACTACTCACTGGTTAACTGGCCAATCATAGCACACCTCGCTTTTCAGAGCAATGAGCTTTGTGAAAAATCTACGCGTTTCAAAGAGGCGGGCCAAGAGGAAATACAAACATGCATGGTATGTGAAGGATACAGCGTTTTTGAACCTTAAATCATGTATACACATTGCATTACATCTAAAACAAACCATAATGTTAGTTGTAGCCGTGTCACATGACCCCTTTAACAACAAACAAATGTAACTTTAACACAAAAAATCTTTCTCTAAAACCAAAAGAATCATACAAGTCATAAAACATAGCATGTAATATTATATACACACTATTAGAAGCTATTATTTCAGGAACTCAGTTTTTTTTTCTTTGAGCAGTACAGTTTTTCACATTCTGTACTCCATAATTTACATTACTGAGCCTTACAGATGTTTGATACATTTAAAATAAATATATTTCTTGAAAAAAGGTCTTTGGTCTTTGTGCACATATAAAATGGATCATATTATTACACTGCGCTCTCAAATACTTGATTAAACCAAACTGCATGTTCTTCTTGTTTGAACTTCTTGTCTTAAAATCGAAAGGAGAAATATTCTGCGAAAACAACCGGCTGGCTGTACGTTATGCCTTAATAATTACACGGCGCTCTGGAATACTTGATTCTGATTCGCAACATTCCAAGGTATGATATTCCCAGATAAAAACCACTCAAAACTAATAACACATGGTAACTCGGATGCTGCAAATAATTTTGACAGGCACAGTTTAAGGGGAGCATTGTTGAGAGTTTGCTGGTGACTGGCAGGTGTCTTTTTCCATCTTTGAGGATAACAGAATCAATCAGACCCTACACTCGCCTCCATCCCTGTTTTCTCTCTATTCTCATTGATTATTTTTCTCCTCTCTTCTTGCTCTCTTTAAAGTAACGAATTATTCCGCCTAGAATCGTGACTGGACTAAGTAGACGTGCATGTTAACAAGTTTGCTTTGGCTCAGAACATACTGTGTAAATTTTGAGCTCTTTACACTCCTAAATCATGAGAGGGCGTGTGTTGCTCGGCTCCGGCTCTTCTGTCAGCAAGCAAACGTGCAGACAGAATCACTTTAAGGTTCACAGTTGCCAAGTTAAATCAACAAAGCGTGAAATATAAGAGAACAGTCAGTGTCATAAATAAAGTGGGAGTGATGAAAGAAACAAAGAATGTACTTCATGGTCTTTTGCTTAGAGCTACGGGTCATCTGAACCATACAAATGCCACACAATGACTGACCACGAAAACATCATTCATAATTACTTTTCTTTATTCTGTGACATCCGTCCACTTCCTGTAGCTACTGACAGACAACAGCACTCATAACACTTAATGAAAACAATCCATCTACTCCAAAAAAGTATACTTATCCTACAGAGTGGTAAAGTTTGTACAGTCCTAAAGAAATTGCAACATTTTTTTTATATGGATAATGTGCTTGCCTTGCCCTCCAGTGTCAGCAATCCTGAATGTGCAGAATTATTCACATGCAGGGGACATTTCTGATTGCCTGAAAAGCGTGGGTTGCTTCCCAGAATTTTTGCTGTTTACAGAGCCCGTGGCAGACACGGAGACGTGCGTGATTTCTCAGGACACCTATTTTAGTGATAACTATCAGGCGATAGGGACATTTTATACATGGTATTCAAAAAACATGGTACAGCACCTGTGACATGTCGAGCTGGACTTTCGAAGGACCCAATGAGGAATTTTATAATGCACGTAATGTCCCTGCTATCTGACAGATAATACAATATGAGCAATCGCACATAAATAGTGAAAAAGGATTATGAAAACTGCTAAAATAATCTATAACGTTTAGCAGATGCGTTCATTTTAAATTCACAATATTTCTCATCAACAAAAACACAACTAAAATACTGATGACTGATTGTCCAATACAAATCTTCTTACCCATAAATATAAGAAAGAGCACTATGCTTATTAATACATAGCTCCATATTTTAAGTGTTGTTACTGCTATTGATAATGTTTAAGCATATTGTAGTTTTGGTTTTTTTAAGAATAGATTTTTTTTTTTCTGTATTATAAATGTCTTTCTGTCTGGTTGTGGACCCCAGGAAGACTAGCAACGACTCTGTGGAAGCTAATGGAGATCCAAATAAACAATACTTAAGACAAGACAAGTCAAGTTTATTTATATAGTGTTTTTTACAATGTTGCTCCAATGATGAATAAGTGGAGAAAAAAACTGAGCTAATTCTCCTCAGTGACTGCGTAAATGTTTATGATTAACATGGAGTGAATAAGTTTTTATAATAACAGGGAGAGTATAAGTAGAAATATATTGAATTTACATTTGTTCAAAACTGTTTAGGTGTGATCTTGTCGAGTCTGAAAATAGGAACTGGTTTCTCTTTCAAGGTTGCCTTTAAACCAATTTGCATTAGCAAGGAGTACATTTTGCAATTGACCTCTTCAGTCCTGGTTTTAAATGTATGTGTTTATGCCTGTACCACATGCTGTAAACTCACTCTAGCTATATGGACACTATAGATTGTGCGCATCTGCTTCATTTAATTATTTTGCTGTTACGTTACAGCTGAGTGACCCACAAATGTATTGCACACAGTTGCTCTTACATTAAGCAATGCACATTGCTATGACCAAAGAAAACTATTATTAATGATCAACGGTGGAACGTGTGTTCTAACTGGTTACTTTGGGAGACAGATTATTAAAAAACACATTTAAAACCCATTTGGAATGGGCATGCTAATTTATCTTCCATAACTTTAATAAATGTTATGTATTTAGGGAGAAAAAACATTAAAAAATCTACCCAGCAACCCACAAGGGAGAAAAGATGTCGAGTCAATACGATGACATTTTCCTTGTAAAGGGTAAAGACTGACAGTAATTGGAGGTGAATTGACTGGGGTCCGCCTCTGGAAAAATGCCTTTGCAGGGTGGTCCTTTTAATTGTGAACATACTCACAGACACTCGTTCATATGTGCACGCATACGTGTGATCTCAACCCTGTTGCTGACTTCCACCTCATTACAGATCTCTTTATAGATTCTCTACGGGCTAACAAGCTTGTCGAGTTGAGTTCTTGAGAGATCCCTGTTCTCTCTAAAGCAGAGACCTGCAGGAACTCTATCAATATAGATACATAACGTACAAGTCAACCTTATTTTTGCACAATTCATTATTCTTCACACTGAAATGTTTAAGATCATAAACAATATTTCAATCAGTTTACCCTAAACATTTGAATGGTACTGTAGTTCATATTTGATGAGAAAGCTTATATAAGGATTATGAATTGGATTCGATGACCAGCTGCAGGTCGCAGGCATCCACGACCTAAACACACATGCTCACAGTTGCATTACGCTCCAAGGCAAGAATAATTCGGCTTTACCCGGAGTATTAACTCGAACAGGGAGGTCTAATGCCACAGGATCAAGCGTTCCGCGTCACTGACAGAAGCGCGGGGACTCCCGCAGGATCATAAATTCTGTCCTGATCTTGTTACGCAGTCAGGGACTAGACTTTTCTGTCCTATTCGGCCTTAGTGTGCCTAAGAGAGGCAGACTTGCAGAAAAAGCCAGGCTTATCATGTGCTTTTTGAAAAGCACTTCATTCAAGGTTTCTGCGCATTTATTTGAGGATCTAAACAGTCCTTGATGTGGAAAAAGTTTCTTTAAACTCTTACGAAGGAACTGTTATTCAATGAAGTGTACGAATAATACAACACGGTGCAGGGGTGCCGTTTTCTCCTTAATAAATTTCTCTTAGTTATTTTTGATAAATGTCCAGTGTCAGTAATTTGGTGGCATCTAGCTGTAAGGTTGGGAATTGCAACTAACGGCTGACACAGAACTAAGATGTTGTTGTGTTTTCGCCTTCATTGCCGAAGGAGATAACATATTTACGAAACGCGCTCTGTAGAGCAGTTTGTCCGTTTAGGGCTACTGCAGAAACAACATGGAGAATTCCATGGAAGGGGACCCACTTTATGTAGATAGAAATAGCTCATTCTAAGGTAATAAAAAACATAATTCTTCATTATGTAACGTCTTTATACACCTTTGCACACATACAGAAGTTATGCATATTATATATATATTTATACATTATATTCAAAATATCCTCCCAAAATTACACATTGGACCTTTAAGTTTTGTCTAACGCAACAAGTTAATGTAAATTGTAAATGTCACAGTACATCTCGATTATGCCATATACAAAAAAATTATGTGCATTTTAAGTTATAATTAAAGGGGTCAGATCCTCCCCGTCATCTTGCACCCTGACTCAACGCAGCCGTTCATGTAGTGTTTTTTTACATAAGAGGCATACCATCTTGTAGACTACAATGAATTAACAAGTTTTCTTCCATTGGTGAAGGTTTAACCATAGTTCTCACTTCAGATTGGTGGTTAGCACGGCAAATGTAAATGGCGCTGCTTTAGCAGGCACTTCACATAGCCTTTTGTCACCTTCCGTTATTAGCCGCCCACTCTCCGTCTGCGTGACTGGCTAGTGTGGACGCTTGGAGTGGCAGGTGTGGAGGCTGCCACATGATGGCTAATAATGCTGCTTTATAAAGAGGCTTTATAAAAGCCCACAAACCCCAGCTAATGCTTTCTCTATGATAAAATCTCTGAACCCATGCTGTCTCATAATGTTTCATCAATGGCTGAAACACCCACTGATGTGATGCTGTGAAATGCGCAACTTTATCTGATATTTTGATGTAGGTTCTACTAAAACCGGAAGTAAGGGGGAATGTATTGAATGGCTCCTCCCCCTTTATCAATAGCATATGGAATTTTACCTCACAGACTGGGATGCGATGTAAAGCTGAAGTGCAGAATGATGTCATTAAAACTGTTGACATGCTGAAATGTATATACATATAGTCCTGCATGCACTAAAATACGAATTAAAACATGATGTTACGTCTGTCTCTTTCTCACTTTCCTGAAACAAAACAATCTCCCATACACAAACTTCTCAAGGGTAAAGTGTCTGCTAACAGATGTTTTTTGTACATGATGAGAAGTCCATTTTCACAGTAACACTAACCAAGCAGGAAGAGAGAGCCTAAGCATTCATTAGTGACTTTAAACCATGAATTATTCTCTACTTTCTGTATCCGAAGAGGTTGGTGTTAATCGTGCTTAAATCATCAATTGAAAATAAGATTATGCTGAATAATAATTGATTCATATTTGTCAAAACCACATAAAAGTAAAATAAAGTAAATAAAAATAAATGTATGTAAAGTAAAGCCACGGCACCGGTCCCTTCACCAGTTACCCTATAACACATCCCTCCCTTGCTTAAGCTTGGTTGTTTCTCAGTTTTGAGGATGCTGGCCCAAAACACCTCTGCATGGTGTCCCCTCATACCTGTTAACAGCTTGTCAGAGTTGGCAAATCAATTTGGTGGTGTTGACACCCTTCAGTCTCATTTTACCCAAACTCTGCTTGAACGGAGAGCTATTGTCTGAATAGCACTGTGTGGAGGCTGGGAATGGGGTTTAAAGGCAGTTTCCTATAGCGGAACAAACCGAACAGGATGGATCTCCAAAAAACAGAAACGGATTTTCTAGCAGAACATCGGAGACGAACAAAGCTGCCCCTGTGACTATCAGATACAGTATAACATGCCACAAGCCGCATAATGAAAGAAAGCCAGGTGAGTCTTTAAAAGTGGACACAGGTAAATCGTCTGTGGCATACAATACAATAAATAAATCAACACAAATCCCCTCAAGCTGGTAATAGCCTCTCCTTTTAAAGTGAAGGGATTCATTTAGGTTCGGGGGGGAAGCATTTTTGTAAGCATTGAAATGAAGTATTCTGTTTAGGCTCATGAGGAGATTCATGTGTCTGGTTAAAGATAATTGTTAAAGAGATTTTCACGGCACATAACCCCCTAAAAATTATAATTCCTATCAGTTGAATCCAGAAGCCCCATCAATTTCATTACATGTTTCAGGATATCATTCGAATTTTCACTAGCAAAGCAAAAAGCCATGGAGTAGAAATGTGTTTTTTCTTGTTTTAAAATACCACAATTGACTATTGCATACATGTAAAGTAAATCAATTGATTATACAGACCTCACAATATGGAAAACTAACAGGAAAAGAAAAAAAGCAGTTTTCTATAAACAATCGGTCTAATTAAACTACAAAAGTGGTACACCAACTCATTAAAGTTCACAATCCTGGATATTTGCAATCCTAACTATGCAACATATGTAACACGTATAATTATATAATTGCAAAATTGTGAAGAAACTTATAATCATCTGCAGAAAGCTCATCAATTCTCAGCTGATTACTTTCACTTAATAAATCATCATAATTAAGCACACATGGTAGTCTGTCAACTACAAGCACAAAAATCTAATTAGTCTCAATCAACTCTAGAAGTTAATTATGTCAAATGTTATACTAATTAAGATCTCCTGAAACAGACAATAAGTTAAACTAGCGATGATGTCCGATAAGATGGCGGGTTCGGTGGCAGAATTGGCCGTGTGCCACAGGGCAGCTTTAACTTGAATAATTTGGACGATGTGCCAACACAAATATCAACACAGGCTGTAATTAACTCATTCTCCACAACAAATATTTTAATGAGGAAACCAAAGCCTCCAGAAGTTTTGACTATGACAAAAGATTTCATAATACTGTTGTGCGAATATGAGTGTGCTTTCTTTAAAAAGATATAAGAATACAACATTTGTGAAAAAATAAGATAGCTTTTGTGATTGAATTGTATTTTTTGTAACCTCAGTTATGGATGATGCAAATGTTACAGACACATTTTCTCTAAACACTTAAATTATTTACTGCAGAGTTATAACTGGGTTTCGTCCGACCTGCAAAAATGATAAAAGCATATTATCTCAGCATCTCGGCCGTGAGTTCATGCACAGTTGCACACATTTCAGCACCACGGACAGCAGCCATAAACTGATGATTCTGTTATTTAACTTCTCTCATTTATATCTCCGTTGCTTCTCCGGGAGATTCATAACAACCAAATGATACTGTGACAGAACTGTCTTGGCCTCCTCGTGATCTAGAACACATCTCAAAGAGTCACCTCTTTTGTTTTTAGCGATCTCAATATTCCACAATGTGTGCTATTTTTCTGTAGTAAAACGTCTGATATTTTGAAATGAACAATGATCCATCAAATTCTTTAAAGAAAACTTTGAAGAAATCCATATTTGCTCGGAACTCTGTCTTATGTATTTATGTAATTTACTTCATATACTAACATACAGAAACTTTAAACACCTCTTGGTTGGCTGGGCTATAAAACGGAGGTCAATATAATTCATATAATTCAGCACTTTTTACAAATTTGCATTGTATCAAAGCACTGTAGCAAAATACAGACAAAGACAAAATAAATAAATCCGTAAATAAATAATGTAAATAGGTTATATGGTATTTTAACAAAATACAAGTACTTTGGCTGTACCAACCACCAAAAATGTCAACATTTAAAAAAAAATATAGATATAATGTACGTTTAGCATTATAAGGTAAGTATAGTTAATGTTAGGTTGTAAATCAGACCATTATAATTTATAATCAGTTACCATCTATTCTATTCATCATACATTACCATTCTATTCCAGAGTTATTATAGTTTTATAATTAGCTTTTAATTTTTGATCATTTAACTTAGTTTTAGCAATTTTGGTATATGCTTGCTTTTGTCAATGTATAATTTATTTGCTTCTTTTTTATGTTGCTAAATAAGATTAATTATACTTTTTTGTTATGTTTATTATTGTAATAATGTAATACATGTTTCCTTTACGTTTTTATATTATTTTTTAAGTCAATATTTGATTTGATTTCAATTAACAGAAATCTTTTCAAAGTTTTAATTTTAATTAACTAAAATAACCTTGGTAAAATTCTATTATATCGCTCCTCTAGACTTTCCTTCTTGAAACAAACAGCAACAAACGTTGTTTTGCCAAAGCATTAACCTCTTGTTCGCCCTAAGATGGTAATTATTTTTGACCACCTGCTGGTCTTTGCATATCGACGCTTGAGTCACCGAATCTTATTTGTGTGCAACAAACAGCCAAACTTCCCTACACAGTCACTTACATGCACAATATATCATAAACCGCCAACTCGCTGAGACCTTCCTCCTCACAATTATGCTTTTGTGTTTTTCTGTTGCTATTATATTTGTGATTATCAATCTGCCAATGGTTCTTAAAAGCTAGAGCCAGACACATTGAAGCACACACCTACTCCCACATAATTGTTTTTTAAGTTCAGCAAAATACTTCCCATCAAAAATGTTGCAATTTTTGTAATCATGCTACTGTATACATCTAGAAAAATAGAGTACCATAAAATTTAAATATTACCCTGCTTGAACCAGGCATTGTTGTTACATGTTCTTTGGGCCTAGCAGTCAGGTTGGCTATAATGACATATTTTTGTCCAATGTTTGAAGGTTTGATGAAGGACATACACTTTTCATTTTTTTTTCACTGTATGGCAACACCTTCCCAGCTTTTGAGGAGTATTTACAACCTCTGACATCACCTTGTTTTATTTTTTGACTGTAGCATATCTTGTGTGTCCTGAGGCATTATTAAAAAGCTTATTCAAACATCACTTTAGTCTTTTGCGCAAAATATATGCAACCGAAATAAGAAACAACCTTGAAGCGGATAGTATTAATTTTGCACAATAGGTCCACTCTGACAGATGGATGTCTTGGAAAACATTGTGTAGAATAGAGTTGCCAAGAAATGACGCTAACACATTATAATGGATAATTCAACCAAAAATTGTAATTCTGACATCATTTATTCTTCCTCATGTTGCTCTGTATATGACACTTTTTTTCCCTGTGGAACACAAAAGAAGATATTTTGAGAAAAGTCTCTGTGGTTTTGTGTTTAAACAATGAAAGTCAACGTAGGCCAATTTAGTTTGGTTACCAACGTTCTTCAAAATTTGTTCTTTTGTGTTTGGCCAAAGAAAAAAAGGCATGCAAGTTTTGACTGACATCAGGATGAATTAATGATGAAATTATTATCAATTTAGGGTGAACGTAAATGTACCTTTAAGGCACTACACCGTTTTGCTGTTTAGTTGTTTCAAGGTAATATTTTATGCTGACATGTTCAGATATTAAATAAACATTCTGCAAGTCGAGTCAATTAAAAAATATCACATATAAAAAACAGCTAAACTGCAAAAGCATTTTTTTGGTGTTTAAGTCATTTTGAGGAAGAAAGAAATGTGGATATTTTCACAATAAAAAAGGCTAGCAGATGCCCTAGTGTTGGGTCTGTCAAAGCTGCGTGTGGCAATACAGCTTGCCAGGGAAGAGAGTGCAAGTGACAGCTGGGAATTAGGTAAGGTGTCTGGCCACTATCTCTCAGTGTCAAATGTACTAGGCTTGGTCACTGCGAACATCCCGTGGCCCCTGCTCACACCCCCAGCGGACCATGTGCAGAAAGCAGCTGTGGGACCAGGAGACACCGCGTGATTAATCACCGCCCGCTTCCCAACATAAAGACGCATACTGGTGCACACACGGTCCCCACGGTTCTGCTTCAGCGCAGCTATCAGCCGCAGAAGGGACCTCCCTTGACACCAGAAAGAGCACATGCCGGGCTAACACAAATTCCTCTCGCTTGCATCCTAACACAAAACAATCCATGCAGAGTTATAGACGATAGCGTCACGCTCTTTACGTGGCTTTCTTCATGATTCCATGTACTGGAAACTATCCTCGTGCATTGTCACAAGAATAATGAAAAGGGCAAGATAGGGAGACAAAAAGTGATTTCAATTTGCCCGTGCTCTGATCGGCTTTTCTTGTTCAAGAGCTCAATTTCCTGGCACGCTATGTGTGGGAGTACTGAAGCGGCGCTAGTCAGTCAGGAGGTCTTTAAAAAAAACGAAGGCAGTTCAAAAGACATCGTGGATACTTCCGAGTCCCTTGTCGATCGAGAGCGCTTTAGAGATTTGTGTTGCTTAAGCCCGTCTGCTTAATGAGCTCGCGTTGGCTTAATTAAACCTCGCCCATCAAGATGCTTGTCAAGTTGCTCGGCTTCGTTGAAGGGGAGGACTGCGTAATTGGGAAAATGGCCCGGGGTCCAACTCCAAAAGCGTGCCGCCGACCTCTCCGGGTCCTCCTCATGAACCTTTCATGTTTTCTCCAACTTGCGTTTATCTCCGCGTCTCCTTTCTGTCTGAGTGCCTGGAAATGAATCGTCATAGCAACATAAAATACCACTTTAATATCCGTGAGCAGACAAGTTACGCTTGGAGACAAAACGCATGGGCTGCCATCGGGATCGCGATCACTGCACAGGGGTCACGGCCACACGCATCCACACGACAAGAAAACTCAATGGCTGGAGCTAAAGGGTTATTCAGGCTTGTTTTTAAAATGCTTCCATCCTGCATTCCAGAGAGAATGAATACATTTAGATGCATTAAACAGCGAGGCTGGTGGCATTGCAACAAGTAGCGCACTGAGAGGATAACTAGGCCTTTAATTGACAGCTCGGTGTCGCCTCATTATCTCTTTATTGGGTTAATGCTCCTCGGGGGGAGAGAGAGAGATTTTAAGAGCCAAAGCCAGGTTAGCTTCACCGAGGTCGCCATTCACACACACGCTCTGATAATGCAATCAATTCCTTTTTCAGTTCCACAAGTTACTCAAAAGCCCCAAGGGGTTTTCGTTGGTACACCGCGGACATCCGCACAATAGCAGTTGCCATGTTATGCAAAACAGGCTTTAAACATTTCTAAAGAACACTAGCCGAAGTGAACAAGAGAAACAAATTTGCATATTTGCTTTGAAGAAAAAGAAATGTGCTATAGTGGCTGTGTTGAATAATTAGGATTGAAGGTGTAAAGGACACTGTAGAGAACATGGCCGTGAGGATAATGAGGGCTGAGATGTACAAATTCTCCTGCATGTGATGTGGAGAGCGGAGAGGCCACACAGGTGGGTGTGATGACTGTGATTACACATGACACGTCTGTATATTCTACTGTAAACATTTGTTCATCTGTCAGGTCTTTGTGTTGCTTTACTTGATGTCTTTCGTAAGCCACTTACAGCAGGTATTCATATGTGCTGTATAAGAAATAGTTGTTGAAACCACAGATGCGTGCTTTACATTTGTTAAATCTGGAGTATGTTGTCATTTTTTATGCTTTTATGCTAACTGGTACTAAGTTTTTTTGGGACTCTGGGTGCTTCACTGTGATTCATGAACCAAGGCCAAAGTCACCTTTGTTTTGAGCTCCAAGCTCTGCAGTAAAAGCAAAGTTTATTACCTGGAGAAAGATATCCGGGAGCATTCATCTTAATGCTCAGGATCCCCTAAAAGAACTTAAGAAGCAGTGAATTCTGCCAACTTTGCTCATAGGCGCTCTGTTCTGCAGCCAGATTTTTTTGCCAGTTGGTTGAGTCGGAATTGGTATGCGAGTAATCCCTCTTGAGCTGCGGGGAAATGACATCATGGCGGTGCTGAACTTGTCTAGTTCTGCAGTAGTCACAGTCTTGAGGTTGAGCTAATCTAACCAATACTAATAATGATATAGATAATTAGCATCATGTAATAAAATAATTATGGTAAATATTTGTTGTAATAAACAGTATACACAACATAAACATGCATCGTAACGGAGTTATCATTGTTTTGTTTTATTATAGTATTATTATTTTTGAATAAGATTATGTTTTTATATTTTTAGTTTTATAGTTTAATATGTTTAGTTATACGTTTAAATTTTTCTGTATTTATTTTTTCGTTTTTTTCACATTGCTTATCTAGTTACATTTGTTATTTTAGTTTAGTTCTTATTTAGGACAAGTTCATAATATTTACATTTATTAATTTGGCAGAGGCTTTTATGCAAAGCGACTTACAAGTAGGAGAGCATATAAACATTTTGTGAACACACTAAACCGTATAATAGTAGTAAGAAACTGGAATACTGAGTTTAAGCCGATGTACTAGGCAACATTTTAAGTTTAGTTCATGCTTTTTCAACAATATTTAAGTCAATTTTTATTACAGAATTATTGACCAAGTTAAATATTTAATATATTTAATTATACAAGTTCAATATTTAAAATGTTTTGGTAAAGTATAATACCCAGGATATGTACGTACACTGTAAAAAGGCTCTCTTATTTTCAAGCAGTTGGGTCAAAAAGGAACGAATCGAAATTTGCCTGTGGTGGGTTGTTTCAACCCATTGTTGGATTTAATACATATATGCATATAAAGTACATATTAACCACTTTGCAAATGTAAACACGGGTTAATAAGCACTTCAGGTTTCAGTTTTTATTAATTATGATTATTTTAAATGTTACATACAGTATATGTTAAAAAATTGAAGCAGGAAGTTCTTCTGGACCAGCATTAAAGGGATACTTCACCCAAAAATGAAAAATTTTCCATCGTTTACTCAACTTAAAGTTGTTCCAAATCATACATTTCCTTGTTCTGAGGAACACAGTGAAAGATATTTGGAAGAATTTTTAGAACCAGATAGCTTTTGCCCTCCATTGACTACCATAGTAGGAAAAAATACAACATTAGAAACAGAACAAAAAGTCATTTTTCCTTGTTTGGTTACAAGCATTCTTCCCAATATATTTCTCTGTATATATCAGAACAAAGAAATGTATACAGATTTGGAACAACTCGAAGGTTAGTAAATGATGTCAGAATTTCCCTTTAAACTAGTGTTGATTACGTCATCTGAAGTGGTCCATATAAAGACAGATGATGTAATTATGTTGCAACAGCAGAAATGCATAGATGCCATTTTCAGCCACTCCAGACACTTTAACATGTCACCACCTTGGAATAGTCAACATTTCAGTTACTGTTATCACTCACATTAAAAGTCAGTGGGTTCTCCAAGATGCCATAATATTGCCTCTGGTTATACAAAACGCTGACATTTAAATACCAGAAAAATAAGGTAACCTTTAACAAACGAGAATGAGTTGGATGGTGTTTTTATATATATAAAGTCAATGTTACAGTTTTTTAAACTAACATATTCGTCTTGTTGTATTGTGTTAGCTTAGCACCGACAAGTTCCAATAAGGCAGACTGCTTATGTATGGAAACAGATGCTAATGAGTTGAAATCTATGAGTTACGGAACCTACCAGCAGGAGACTGCACTAACCGGCCAAACCTTAAACCATTGATTTGTACTAAGTACGAATTTCCAACGTAATCCAAAATAGCAGGTGAAAGTGCACAAGGGCCTCTAACCCGAAACAAATTGCATCAAGAGCACACCCCAGATCTGATTATCTGCTCCCAGACAGGCTACCAGATTGACTATAAATACTTTTTCAATTTAGACGATTAGAAGGGGAATCACCCCGAAGAGGCCGAGGGCTTTCTGGCCACAGCAGGTAATCCCTTTTTCAGCTACAGGCTAAATACCAGGAGAAAAGATCTGTATCTCTGCCCAAGTGTCTGTAGAGGACTCTTATCAGCATACCTCCCAGAATCACCAAAGAACAACTTGTTGTGTTTAGAGCACAAGAGAGGCTCGGGAGAGAGTGTCGTTTCAAAGTGACACGTCAAGTTGATATTGAATCCTTGAATCAGATTTGATGGCTGTACAGAGGGACACTTGCGTCTTTTGTATGCATCAAATAATGGAGCTCCTCTAATTGGCTGTGCACCCTATAACCTCATGGATTACAGGATTAAAGTAAGAAAAATGGAAGATCTATCCTGACTTGCAAACAGATGAAAGAGAAGGCCAATACCACATATGAGCTTCACTGATAACAGGCATTGACTAATTTCTCATTATGTTCCCAAAATAACCCGGAATTACCCAGAGCATTGTGTTACTCTGAAAATGTCTCGCCACACACTCTTTAAAGAGGTGCTTCAAAAGCTTCTTCGATACCATAAACCTTTTAAGCACCTTTATTTGTAAGAGAGTATAGATCAGGACATCTAATGCCATTCTAAATTGTTTAATTCATTACATTTTAATAAAAAACCTTATGTTTAAATATTAAATTTGTCCTGAATGTTTCTCCTAGACACAAATGCAGTTGTTGGCATCCTTAAGAGTTTACATCTATCATTGTAAAACATTAGACAATTTGATATTGTAAAACTTAAATGAGAAATCGTACAGTATTGAGATCTGACTCAAGTAAACCTGACCGCAGTTTGACATTGTTGAGATTTATTGCCAAACTAAAGTTTTACTTAAGAAATCTTAAATCATAGTTTGCTTTCATGTCATTGCTGAATAGGGAAGATAATTCATCTATGAAAGAGATCTCAGTTGCGCTTTTTAGGTTCTGTCTATTGCAAAATTTTGATTACTAGCAGGCAAGGTAAAGGATGTGTTTTCATAAATGGCTGCATGTAGAAATTGAAGATTACAGGAATAACAACATAAATTGATGGTCTGGTACAAACCCCTGTTGTGATCTGCATACCAAATAGAATCTGCATAAAATACAATTTGGGCTCATAAACCTTACGTTCCCTGGCATCTCTTCGGCTGTCATGTCTGGATAGATGACCGCAATCCGATTCACTTCAACAAGTTATAATTAATTAATTATTTGGGGCTATTTAGCACTCATTGGAGAATTTACTAAGAATTGGCATCTGCTGTCTGTGGTTTTGTAGCACCCACTTAACTAAATACTTTCTTCTCTATTACATAAACAGAACCAAAAATATAGCTGCAAGCAGCAATGCAGGCCCCCCCCCCCCGAAAAACAACACAAGACAGCAATGGATGTAGCATAAAAGATGTGGTCTGCTGCATGCGTGATTTAAACTTGTGACCTTAAAGTGAGAAAGCATTCAACTTAACACATTATGCCACATAGAGGACATGTTTTAATGTCAAGGACAGACTATAAATTGAGATTGAGCTCACCAAAGCAGAGAAAACAGCAGAGAAAATGTGATTGTTACGTGCATGCATATTTATTTGCAGAAAGAAATGGTGTAAAACTAAACATGGTAAGATAAATTTAAGGTAATGTGTTGAAAAAAGAAGAATGTTAAACTGTTAAAGTTATAACCAAAAATATTTTTACGAGTAGAGTCATATTTAGCACTTGATTTAACTCTTGAGCTAGACAATGCATAAAAAACTTTACCCTGTCCTCCCATAATACCTATTTTTTATATGAGGTGACGATTTCATATTAATTTGTACAATGTAAATCTTACAGAAACAGGATTAAACAAAGCAAGAATTTATTTAACCTAAACCTAAATTAATCTAGAGGTCAGTTGGATGAAATCATTTCGTACTAAAACGTACAAATGAGTTTGTACAAATGAATGCAAATTTGTCACCTTGTAAAATAGTTACTGCCATGAGATTGTGTTGGAAACTGCTGCAGCTGTTGCAAATCCGCCCCTTCATGTGGACAAATGACAATAATGGATTCATGGCTGTATGTTGTGCAGTCAGTATACAGGTCATCAGAGTTATGAGTAGCGCAGAGATTTTCTAGTGGTTTGCTAATCACCCTTAAGCCGTCCAATCACAATGGAGTGACCTTGATGACTTTTATTCAGTATGGCTTGTGATGAGTCCCCACTCCAGGCGTCCTTTACGCTGCCTTTGAGAAAAAAGAAAACCGTTATTTGTTTTGCTCACATCACAGCGTCAGTTAATAGAACCAGCAGTCACAAACCTCCTTCTGTCAAACAAGCATCAAAATAGGTCCTTTAATCAAACAAGTAACTGTTGAAACTATTACCAGCCGCTGTTGTTTATCACAACTGACTCCTTGAGTTTTCTGGGATCACAGCTTTGGCTTGTTACAGAAAAGAAGATGGAAAAGGGATGAGGAAGTCTGTGTAACAATTAAAACCAATCATGGTTTATCACTTTGATATGCACGGATGAATTAATTCCATGTTGCTGCGCTAATGTGGAACGCATGTATCTACAACCCTGTAATTAAAAAGCTTCCATCATTGAAACTCTTTGTTAGCTGTCATTTGCACTAGTGATTGTTTTTCATGAGATGAGAACGGGTCGGTGGATTTTGTTTGAATTGTTTTACTTGATTTTGTGTGGAATACAGAGATTTCCCATGGTAATTTAGTCGAAGAACTATACTCTTCTGAACCAAGAAAAAAATGCTTTTTAACATGCATACATTGATATTTTATATTTGTAGGTACACAAAATCTACCAAGAGACCAAGACCAGAGGGTGTCAAGATCAAAACAAGACCAAAACCCAGGCAGGCCGATACCAATTCAAGTCCAAGACAGCACTCCTAAAATTTATCTTAAAGAATCACATATGGGTAATTCCAGCGTTATGGATGTGACATTTTGCGTTATGGACGTGACATAAGTTTCAGAGAATGAATTTGTTGTGATTATATTGAACCATCTGTTTATAATTTACTGAACCCTTGTTGATAGAGTCTAAACATGAAAAAAAGTTTAGTTTTTTTAGAATAAAAAGGGAAATAAACATGCGTTATGGATGTGACAAAAAAAGGACGCTGTTTTGATGAAACTAAAAACTTTGTAGGATTTCTGTAAAATAAATTGCACAATCCTGAAGCAATAATACCAAATTAATGGAGAAGGGATGTCTCTTTATAGAACATAAAATAGTTACTATATTTAAATTTTCATGTGTTCATTTATGAGGAATATGTTCCGTTATGGATGTGACATTCCTGAAAATGGCACTTACCTGACTATGAAAAATCATGCACTAAAAAATAAAACAAATGCTTCACAGATTTGAAGACAGAGCTCACATGGGTTTTTGAACCACCAAATGCAAAAATCTGTGCTGTTACATAATAAAAACCACTGATAAAAAAATTCGTAGTAAGGTTGACATTTTCACGAAATTGCCCATGTCACTAATAGGTCATAATTACTGAACCATGTGTTCTTGGTGTAATTCCCATAGTTGACCAGTCTTTAAATAAATCCCAAGACAAGACCGAGACCAAATATCAGTCAAGACAAAGAAAATACCAAGACCATCAAAAAGTGGCTTTGAGACCTCTCTCGATTACTACAACACTAGCGATGACTAATTTGCACAATCATATGGTACAAGTCGGTGTGATTTAGTGGGGGTGGGGACCAATTAGCATATTCATATCTACAGTCAGGGGTGTAGATCATCATCATCACTTTTATTACAGACTCAAGTCCAATAAAAACATTACAAACAAACAAATGACATAAAACACATGAATATATAAAAAATTGCACAGCAGTAACCACATAAGAAATCAATGTATTACATAAATACAGTGATACCAATGCCTCCACAGCCTGGACTGATACAGTGTTGAACTCACACTTATGTTAGATTTGACTCATTAAGGCGAAAGATAAATATACACATAAGTTTTCTTAAAACGGCCTTAAACCACCTAGGTCTACGCAGTTAAATTCTCATTGCATCATTAAAGGCTACTTGGAGCTTTTGCAAGCTTGCAGCACTATACTGTAACAAGATTCAAGTATGGAAGGAAGGAGTCGGGAACCGGAAGACATTTAAACAAACATTTAATAAAGTAATAATAGCCGGCGGCCCCTCACGGACGACCGCCGGCGCAATAACATTAACATAAACATAAATACAAACACAAGTTCGGGCCCGGTCCTCTCTCTTCGACGGTCCGGTCGCTGGTTCCTTTTATGCTCCCATCTCCTACGTGATTCGAGGCCGGTGTGCGCACAGCTGGCGCTAATTCACAATTACTCACCGGACTCGAACCACGGTCTCGCCCCGCCTACTCTACTACATACCCCCATCACCCCTCACAGGCCGGGGGGTACCCCCGCGACTGTGCAAGCTCCCTCCCCCTCCCTCGGGGGGGGTGGGGTGGGGGGTATGCAGCGACGAGACGAGACAACGGAGACGGGAGCCCTCGGAGCGACCGGAAAGAGAGAGGGGAGAGAGGAAAAAAAAAAAATCCGGTTCCCCGACATGCTGCCGCTCGTTCCTCAACCAGCCGGAGTACTCTCCTTCGCGGTGCCTTGCGGTGGTCCTGGGGCTTCGGTGGACGGCTCGACCGTCCGCCCCCTGGCGGCCGGCGGTGGCTCCTCCTTTATCCGGGAGTCGGGGCGGGTTCCCCGTCCCCTGTTCCTCCCCCTTGGGCGGACGGACGCAGGCTCCGGCCTCTGGCAGGCGGTGGCTCACCCGGCACTTCCGCCCCCTGCTCCTCCCCCTCGGGGGACGGACACAGGCTCCGGCCTCTGGCGGACGGCGGCAACCCCCCCGCTCCCACTTGGACGAAAGCCACCCCACCTCGACCCAGGGGCGCGGCAGCAAAGGTCGCCGTTCCACCGAAGTTTTGACGGTGGCCGCACTGTGCACTTCCGTTTCCCCAGAGCCACCGCTTCGGCAGCCACTGGCGGACGCCCTTCGTCCGCGCTGCCCGAACTCTCCGGCACCGCGAGGCCACTCGGCGGCGAGGACTCTCCGACAGCATGTCTCTCCTTCCTCCCGGGTTTCGGCACCAATGTAACACATCTCCATAAAAGGAAGGAAGGAGGCGGGAACCGGCAAACATTTAAACATTTAATAAAGTAATATAACAGCCGGCGGCCCCTCACGGACGACCGCCGGCGAACAAAACATAATATAAATACAAACATAACATAAGTTCGGGCCCGGTCCTCTCTCTTCGACGGTCCGGTCGCTCGTTCCTTTTATGCTCCCATCTCCTACGTGATTCGAGGCCGGTGTGCGCACAGCTGGCGCTAATTCACAATTACTCACCGGACTCGAACCACGGTCTCGCCCCGCCTACTCTACTACATATACTTTGACCATAAATGAGCAGTATATAATAGTGTGCAATATGCAATAAACATTAACATTTTTACTTCATCTGAACAGAAACCAAACTTACATAAAAGGATGTTAGTATATACATCATTCGACGTTGCCTCTCTATATTATCATCATCTTTCATCATTTAGTTTCACACCCATCATTAGATTCTTATCAGACAGTGTGACAACGGGAAATTTAAACTCTTTTCCTCCTTAGTTCTACAAATAATTCTACTTCATTTGTTAGCATTATATATAATATCATGTTCAAAGCTATAAACAGAACATAGTATATAGTACATAATATGTTCAAAAGCTGCAGAAGACCAGCACTAATGGGACTGAACACAACCAGATCATCTGCATACATGATGTGATTCACAAAAGATATTCCCAATCATACAAACCGTTTTGCAGGCTTTCAAATATTTAGATTAATCATCCATATAGAGGTTGAACAAGACTGGGGAGAAAAATTCCTCCTTGTCTCACACTATAACTCTGAGAGCAGCAGAGATTGTATTGCCCCACTTTACTTGCATTGTCTGGTGGGCATACCAATAACTCAAAATTCTCACAACATATTTAAGCACTCCTCATTAGGTCAACTTTAGAAATAGCTTTTCATGCTTTACTCTATCAAAAGCTTTTGACACATCAACAATACACAAAAACACTGAATTTTTATCTCTAAACTTATTTACTATTTCTTTAACAGCATATATACACAAGTCAGTGCCATGTTTTGCTTTAAACCCAAACTGATTATCTGACGAGTTTATAAGCATACTTATCCTAGCCAACAAAACCATTTCTAAAACTTTAGATGGAATACGGGCTAAGGTTATGGGCCTGTTATTATCCAGGCTACCTACTTTACCAGCTTTATCTTTAGTAGCTGGCACTAATAATACAGACAACATCGAGTCTGGTAAAAAAACATGAGTCATAAAACCAGTGAAACGAGGTCCTACATTCATCTTTAAGATGTTCAGCAGAGATATGATCTAGGCCACTAGCTTTGTCATCAGACAGCTTACTTATGGAAAGACACACCTCGTGTGTTTTTATCAATATTGGATCATTTACTTCAATATTCAACACATCAATAGAGATATTTTGAACACAGTTAAATAAGTTACAATAGTACTGACTCTGCAATATTATCTGTTCTGGAAACACCATCTACAATACAAGGGAGAGATGATCTGCAATTGTTAAGAGATCTCACTTCTTTCCAAAAGTCTTTGATGTTACAATTCAACAGCTTAATGGCCATAGAGTCAGCTCCCTAAACTGGTTCATTATTACAAATAAAACGAACAGCATATTATATCTTGCTTTAGTAATCTGTTTAATTTGACCTCTGGTCATGCACTTACATCTCAACATTGAACACACAAATCTCAACCATGGTAACAATCAAAAACCATAATTCGTTAAATTAACTCTTTCAACTCTTTTTTTTAAAAGGCTGGTGGCAAATGAGTTAACTCTAAACTCAACAGATAACAAACAGTAACAACTATATTAAAGCATAAATTAAGCCTGCAAGAACTAAAACACTAATCTTTAAAAGTAAAACAAATAAGACACAGAATTGAACATGCTGCAATGCATCTTGGGAACTTTCAAACTCTTGCAATATTGATTGTTCAGAATACACTGATTTGTAAGTTGGGCAAACTTTCTGACACATTTTGGCCCAAAACTTGATAAACTAAGTCACGGTCAACAATATAATCTTAAATAAATAAAGCCTAAATAATGTTTAGGCTAATTTTGTTTAGTATATGCAAAACAATCATTTGACTTACTTATTGAGTTACTTTGTAGGGAGAACGTTTTGCAAGTTAGATTTTTTTACAGTGTAGAGATACATTCAAGCTATTTAAGGGGAATGAAGACATTTTTGTCACAGGAAAAGGAATTTTAAGTGATTAGATTCTTGACTACAGGGGGACTTTAATTCTGCACCATACCATTCTCATTTCACTGCTGTACTGTAAGTGTGGCAAAGAGCTCCTTAAACGAGCAAAAATCAATGTTTGGCTCTGAACTTGCTTTTACTGTGAATCAATGACTAATTACTTTAAATACAGAATGTTGGATAAATATCCAGACATCAAAGAATTTTATGATTCAAGGCAACCTACTGTCACAAAAGCACAAAAGATTCAGTTGGGTGCGTTGACCTATTGGATCTAATCCTCAGAACCATTGACTTCGCAAGCCGAGTTTTAAAACCTGTTTTAACCTCAATTCATTGAACACATACAGAGTCCGACAGGGCTGTAATGATCTTTCACTATCAATGAGCTTTTCGTAATTGCAGTATTGTAAAGTACAACTTAACAAGTTACCAAATGAGCTACTGAGCTATTCAAATTCACAACAAAATGCCCGGGGCACGTGCAAGCACCAGAGGCAACTTTATGTCTCCTGACAACTTGATTTAACATCACTGCCTCCATATTTGCATTCCTTTTCTTTCCGAGCCGTGTAACAGAAGTTAAAATTTATTCCGAGAAATCTACATGGATCAAATCAGCTTTAAGTCAAAGACAATGCACGAAACAGTTTTTTATACAAAAGCAGATGTAGTTGAAACACAGCAGGTTCCTGACGCTGCCAAAACACACGCTTCCTCTCTAGAGGACCCTCTTTAGGGCCCTTAGAGAGGATCGGCTGCTTGACTGCCAAAGGGGTAGAAAAGGAGAAAGTTGGAGAACCTTACAACTCTCAGTTTTTAATTAAGACACATGTCTTTGAGGGCAGCATTGCAGAAGGATCGTGGCGGCCTACTTCTGGCTGGGTACGGAGGGCCTTCAGGGGTTTCTCCTCAGCGGAACGCTCAATTGATTACGACACCTCACAGCCGTGAGAAGACCTCCTCCGCTACTTTGCATTCTTGCTGTACGGGCTTGTGATGTTCCCCAGCTTGCCTGGACTGCCTTTACTTATCTCTTCTGAAGTAATTCACTAAAAAGTGTTTAATTTGCTTTTAATTTCAAGCTTGTCCCATGTGTGATGTAATCAAATGCAAAATGTTCCACTTTAAGAAAAACCTTGCATCTTAAAGATGAACAATTTCTTTAAAAAAATTGCTATATGGTTTTAAGCATGCTTATATTTTTACAGGATAAACTGGACAGAAGACACAAAAACTGATGATAATAAACATTTTATTTTAAAGTGAACCTGTTTAACAAATGTGCATGTGCTTCTTTATTTTAATTATAGTGAAATTAACATTTTGCTATTCAAACATTGTCATAATAATCTTTTAAATGGCAGAAATCCTTTTCATTTCTTTTTTCTAAAACTATCAACCAACCAGCTGACTCAGTGTCATTTCAAGCTGCTGTATGGTAATTAAAATATTTGAAAAATGTACCTTCAGTCAGTAATAGCATACAGGACCTTCAGCATCGAAGACAAAAGGTACAGAGCTCGAATCACAGATACACACAGATATAAATGAAATAAATAACTAATGTAAGGTTTTGTACATTTGTAATGTATGGGATACACCTTCAATATATAAAACATCTACAATACCTTTGAAAATGCAGAATACAAAATATTTTTGTAGGCCAGTCCAACTGTTACATACATGTTTGTCACCTTTCATATAGCTTTTGTAAAGCTTCCCTTTTAACGTCTTATATTCTTGCCGTATACAGCAGACATCTGTGTTGAGATTTCAGTTTATCTGTTTAGTGTCTTAATCCTGCAAGAAAACATGCTTTTGCATTGACTACAATAAAAGCGACTGAAAGCCATTCATTTTAAATGAGAGTTGGCGATTTGTGATGACAGCGATCATTGGTGACAAAATTGAGCACAGTTAAATAAATTGAGAAACGACACAATGCAGTGAGTACCATTGGAAACAGACATCAGAGCTCAATTGAAATGACTGTAAAAGGCCTTCTGCCAAACAACAGTAAAGAGAGACAACTGGCCATAGCTTTTAAAAATCTGATTACAAATAATGTATTACATTTACATTTTATGGATCGGGCAGATGCTTTAATCCAAAAGCAACCTACTGTGCAGTGTATTGAATTTAAACTCAATAAACTTAAGCATTGTAGATCCACCAGCTGAGCTACGCGATTGTAATAACTCGGTTTTCTTTTTGCTACAATTTTTTAGCGAAAACATTTTCACTGGGGTGGGGAAGTGGCAACTTTATAAATACTTAACTATATACTCTTTTTATAAATAAACTCAAGTCGTCGTGCCCTGCGATGGGTTGGCACTCCATCCAGGGTGTATCCTGCCTTGATGCCCGATGACTCCTGAGATAGGCACAGGCTCCCCGTGACCCGAGGTAGTTCGGATAAGCGGTAGAAAATGGAATGGAATGGAACTCAAGTCGTCTTATTGCTGCCTCTGTGTCTTGTGTCTGTGTTTATTTTGTGAAGTCTTAGGTTTGTATTCGTATTTTGTCACTTCCTGTTGTAGTCCAGAGTAGTTCTTTGTAGTCCTAAACACCACCCCAATGTTTCTGGGTGTTCACTGTGGTCAAATGCCATTTAAATTCTTGTGCATTTGATCAAGTCATGTTTTCCTTGGGAATGTAAGGTCACGTAATGCCGGCATCAGGCTGTACGAGTTTTGAACGCATGTAAGAATCGGCCGTGTCACAGGCCCCCCCCACACAATCTCTCTGTGTACTACCACTCAATTAATCTGGGAATTGTGCCACCCTGAGCTGGATCAGCAGAGAGCTAACAGGATCCTCCAGTTTGTCAGGGTGAAAATGACGGGGAGGATCGTGGATGGGGCATTACATTAATTACAACCTTTAGAAAGTAGGACGATTTCATGCAGTGCTGCCCGGGATTGAGCTGTGTGTGTTTGTTTTACATACACTATTCTCTCTCTTTATTCTGTTTTTGGTGCATTATTGTTCATTTTCATTAAGAGGCCATTAGGGTCATCCCTTGGTTGTGGGGGCACTGAGATCACGTTTTATTCTATATACATACTTGTAAGAGAGATAGGAGATGCAAATCCCTTCATCCCTTTAACACAAAGGAATTTCTGGTTTTCATCTCATTGTTGGGCTAAGGACAAACCATTTGCCTGATCCCTCTTTAAAGGGTTTCTAGAGTATAAAAATGGATTTTGTTGCATAATTTTGATGCTGTGATGCTTTGTTCTGGGCTTTCTATAAAGTAAAGGTTTAAAATTTAGACCATCTTTCTCTCAATGTGGGTAGTTGGGCCAATTGTTTTAGAGTATTTGATAAGCTTTTATCTCCTATAAAATAATAAAATAAAAGATGAGATGAGATAAAATAAAATATGATAAAAAAAATGATACAATTTTATCATATAATATTTTATCTTGAGATAGATGTTAGATGCTATAATGCTAGATGTGTTTGTCATAAAATAAAATAAGATACAATTAAATTAAAATAAAATACTTAAATTACATTTAAATTACATTTAATTTATAATTAAAGTATTTTAATATTTGGATACGAGTCAAAATCTCCATTTCAATACAAACGTTTGATGTGTTAAAAAATAGACATGCCAATTGGTATATCAGCTAAATTATAAAATGACACTAGAATGCACCATACAGTATTTATAGAAGTACCAGAGACATTCGTGAAAACACAAATCGTGATGTAAATAGCTCTTCGAGCAAAAGAATACACATACTACACATCAAGCTTTTTATTTTCCTGTTTCATCATTCTGAGGTTGAACTGAAATACAGTATTGTGCTTTATGTTCCAGGCCATATTTGTCATTAAACATATAGAAGAAGAGAAGTAGGCATACAGCGCCTTTACCTCCAAGAACAAAAAAGCCTCCCACCTCTGTGAGGTTAACACAATCTGACAGTGGTCTCCTCTGGGCTCTGGAGTCTTTCAGACAGACTCTCTCTTTGTATCTGCTCAGTTAGGGGAAGATGTCTAGTGGAAATGTAAGTCTAAGGATGGGAGTGGAGCTCCAGAGACGAGTCCATCACCAAACCTAGCTGGATAATTTAATCCACTGACAGACAGATCACGCCATAGTGATCATTCTGTTAGTATAAGCCAGGGGCAGTCAATGTCGGTCCTGAAGGGCAAAACACACCTGCATGTCATTTTGAATAAGCAACTTGTAGATGACTGTGTACCCTGAGGAGCTATTTCACACAGCTTCTTTAATTTTTACATCATGACCAGCGTCACTTGTCTACCAATTCAACATATTAACCGGTAGGGTTGGGGCTGGACTGTCATGGGTCTGTTATGAAATATGCTGTATGAAAGAAATAGAGCGTTTCTAGCTGCCTGTGTCTTTCTGTAAAAGTGGTGTTATCACAATAATTTTGAACTTTTCCTATATACGCATAGAAATATTACTGTTGTATTGCATTAAAGTGAACATGAACTTCACTTCACCGTTTTTGAGGTCTGAAAAAATACAGAACATCTTGAAAATGGGAAGAAATATTGCTAGTAGTTAACAGAACGAAACAAAAATGACAATTTTACCTAAACACATGCCGATAAATAGTAAATTTCATAAACAGAGGAAATGTTTTGAAATAGTCTCTTATTTTCCACAGCTACATAATGTATGTGAAGTATATGCTGACTGAATTAGTAAGGACAAATGATCTATGCTGTTGAACTTGATAACATTCCTACACTATCTATGGCTTTCTTAGTGATGGGATCAATATCTGTGCCAGCATCTTTCCTTAAACTGGCTTGTAAAGTCAAGATGACTTCAAAGCCCCGAGATTTAGCAAGTGTGGACCCTGAAATTCCCACTGAAAAACTGATTTAACATGAATCAGTGAAACGAATTCTAGTGAGGGTAACGCCAATTGGGCTAATACTGACTTTGAGTGAAGAGTCAGCTTAACATAGCAACACCAGCGAGAGGAAAGCACTTTTAAAGAATTTCTGTTCGCTTGGATATAAAAACGGAAGGTGCCTGGGTGGGGTGTGGGCTGAATAGTTGGTTAGCAAAGCTGGAAAATGTTTCGAGGTGTCTGAAAATAAATTGTAGGAAAAGTGTTGCAGAGGTGGATTAACATTTACCTAGAAGACGGGTTTCTTTCAAATAGAAGTGATGTGTGATACTGAAGTGCATAGTTTACTCAAAAATTAAATTTCTGTCATGATCTTCTGCATTTACCTCCATGTATTCAAAATATGACTCTTAAACTTTCTGTTAAAGACACATTGCGATCGGAACGACTCGCAAACAAATTACTCATTTGAACCGCTTCGTTGAAACTGTTGAAAGTTTGCATTCACTAGCTAGCTAATGTAAAGAATCAGTGAATATTTTATAGGAATGAACCGAATATTCGGCCACCGAAAATTTTCGGCCGAAAGACTTTTATCACCGAAACAATACGGCCGAAATGTTGTGATGACAAACAGATACCGCTCCTTTGATGCATCTGTAGCGGACGTTATTCCTTTAATCGCAGCACTAAAGCGTCTCCTAAACTGCATGCACCAGGTCTCTAGAGTGCGACCCATATTCCTTTACGTGTGTGAACCAGAGGTCACGTAATCCCAAAAATTCTTTGTCATTGACAGATTTTTTTTACCGTCATTCTGGCAGATTACGATGAGGGCAATTTGTAAAGCCCCGTTTCCCTTCACCGTGATATGGTCGCGAAGCGATCTACGTGTCGTTGTCATTTGACTGACTAGACATGTGATGCGATTTGGGAAAACCCGTCGGATGTCACGCTGGGACGCGGGAAAGACAGTTCACCTATCAAAGTAAACCACATAACATGAAGAATGAAGAAGTATTATTGCACATTTCCCGCCAGTCCTGTGTAAACTATGAAATGCAAAGTTTTTTATACTATATTTTCGTGAGATGACAGAGCTCCGCGTCTACAGCACCAGGAGTTATGCCCGCTCCAATGCTCACACGAGCCGGACCGCGATCGCAAAATATACAAGAGATGATTAAAAGTCCAGACACTATACACATGATAAACAGCGTAAAACTTGCTTCACTGCTTATTAGTTGATGTCCGTAATGTTTGTCACTTTCCTTGTGTAGTGATAATGGCAGAGCTCTCGTTCTTTAAATGTGCGCTGGACCATTTTCCTTACTTTCGTTTTATTCCAACGGTTTTGTACAGTAATTGTATAGACTTCAACACTAGGAAATGTTTTTTTTACTAAAATTTTATTAGAGTAAGTCTCTTACCACTGTAAAGTGATTTTTACTTGTGATACTGGACTGTTGGGCTTTTATTTTCATAACTTAACTTTAAACACGTTTTTCTCCAAATTCCGTTCCTGAACATCATAGCGCTTCAGACGACAGAATAAGTTGGTTATTCTATTCTTACGCTACTTATTATCAACTTTGCACATCTGCAATTCTTGGTGCATTTGTTGTTGTTAAAGTTCTACAGTTAACACATTGGCTATGGGAGTCTTTGTTTTGATACACTTATGATGTTGAAGGCCTACAGAGAAAATATTGTTCTATCTTAAGCAGTTGCACTTGTTCTGAATAGACTTTCTTGTAGTAGTCCTACAGAGAAAAATGTAAAATGCACTTGACCTAAATGCACTTTGTTTTCATGAGAAAACATTTAATTGTACAACTTTTCAGCAGGCCAGTAGACCTGTACATTATTATTTAATATACACATGAGTGGGGTCAAGTTAAACATCTTAGTTGAATTTTATTTTATACTGTGCATTGTTGCAATGTGCTAAATACATATTTGCATAATTTGTAATTGATTTATTCTTTGAAACTTTAATTATGCAATTGCAATGCCTTGATTTTAGTAAAGTTAGTACAGGGTAATAGCCATAAATGCAAAGGGTACTAATAATTGGCCAAATTTCTTTCGGTGTTTCGCCTTTCGCTTTTCGGCTTTCGGCCTTGGTTTCCTCTTTTTCGGTTTTCGGTTTCGGTCAAGAATTTTCCTTTCGGTGCATCCCTAATATTTTAAGAATATTAGAATTAAAAATATTCTAGAATTTATAAAATAAATCGAAGTTTATTTGATTTAAAAACATTTCTGTTTGGTTGAACAAAATCGTTGTTTTATATTTTTTAATGATTGTCATTTTCATCAAAATTTTTATTTAATGTTTTAAAATCTTAAGTGTTTGGTTAACCCACTTAAATGCACGGTGGACCTACACGTGCGCGTGTGTGTGTACAAGATAAGGATCGCACCACCTTCTCCTCATTTTGAGCCAGTAAAACCCTAGCTTATTCTATATATTATTATAGAATATATATCATATATTTTAATAAAATATTTTGAGAAATGTCCCTGTGGGGAGTTTGCATGTTCTCCCCGTGCCTCCGGGGTTTCCTCCGGGTACTCCGGTTTCCTCCCCTGGTCCAAAGACATGCATGGTAGGTTGATTGGCATCTCTGGAAAAAATTGTCCGTAGGGTGTGAGTGCGTGAGTGAATGAGTGAGTGTGTGTGCCCTGCGATGGGTTGGCACTCCATCCAGGGTGTATCCTGCCTTGATGCCCGATGACTCCTGAGATAGGCGCAGGCTCCCCGTGACCCGAGGTAGTTCGGATAAGCGGTAGAAAATGGATGGATGGATGGATGTCCCTGTGGTTCGTGAACCGTTGGAAGTCAATGGGGATTGACGTTGTTTGATTACCAACATTCTTCAAAATATATTTTTTTGTGCTCTGCAGAAAAACAAAACTCCTACAGGTCTGGAATGACATGATGTTGAGTGAATGATAAAATATGTTTTGGAAGAACTGTCTATTTTAAAGCTTACACACCACAAAAACTCATTTTAATTTCACCTCAAATATGTTCACCGCAATATTAAAGGTGTTTGAGCTCCGAAGTCCCAAGCATGTCAGTAAATCGGACCAAACTCGACAGGAGCGAGCGAATCTGCTCAGACAGAGCCCCCTCCAGTCGTGCTGCGTTCATAGAGGCGTACAGCTGTGAGGGTGAAGCGTGCTCTGTGTTCTCGGCTGGGCCCAAACTTCCCTTCCACTCGTTTGTCTGGGCTCATTAGGTCAGTAATGAAGTCTAGCCGAAGGGAAGCTTTATGAGTAACAGCTCATATTTGTATTTAACCGACAGGCTGCATTTGGCTTCCCTCTAACTCCGGGCCCGATGCACATTTTTAGCTGAGACATGGAAAACTTTCCAAAGTGTGCAGTCGCTGAATTTAATGCGTGTTGTCATTTCAGTTAAGCTTATTAACTGCGTTCCTCTGTGCCGAAGCAAAACACAAGCAGACATCTGCCGAGCTAGATAGCAAGCGGTGTTTTGATATCCTGAGTGTTATTTTTTAGCGAAAGTAAGTACGTTTTAGAAACGTATTCGATTGACCTTACAGGAACATGCGTTCGGAGGGCTTAATCTTCCTCGTGGTGCTGTTGTGGCTGTCTCACGGTATATTGAAGTCACATCTGTGTGCTATAGATTGTTTAATTCTTATCAGCTGTCAGAGAGATCTATATAGTGCTCTTTTATAAAATTGGCTTTTGATGAAAACCGAGAGGACACCTGTGGGGTGATGCTCTTAAAGGGACATTCCACCTAAAAAACATCATTATTTACTTGTTCCAAACCTGTATGGTTTTCCTTCTTCTGTCGATCACAGAAGAACTTGTCAAGCGAAATGTTCACGCTGCCTTGTTCACAAATAAAAGTGAATGGTGACCAGGGGCTGTCCACTTGTCTCCTTTTGGGATCAACAATACGGAAGAATTCAGGTTTAAAACGGCATGAGGGTAAGTGAATGATGACAGAATTTACGCCTCTTTGACAAATTCTGCAAAATATAATAGCTGTAAAAACGATTTCAGCCTCCACAATAAGACAAACTTTAAACTATTGTCACTTGTGCGGGCTAAACAGAAACCCGCTTGACGCACAATTACAGTTTGCCAGAAGAGCCAACTGCATGATGTATTTTTTCTCTCGAGACGGCGTCTCCGTGCGAAGAAGTGGCTGTCAAGCAATTTAAGAAAAGTGCAATTTCAAGACACCAATTTTAACAAGAAAAGAGAGCCGGTTTTAGGCTAATCATTTTCCAAGCCGCTCTCTCTCTCCCTTGGTATATCTTGTCTCTCGGTGACTCTTGTGCTTCAGTCCATCCTGCCTTCCTTTTTCGGAGGCTAAAGCGTTCCATCACCGGATAACAGTAAAACCACTTTCGGCTCAGAAAAAGGCCAAGGCTATACTTTTGTGAAGGTCAGCTGTCATGTTGGCATGTCTGAGGGAAAGGACTAACCTGATTGAAAAAACCCAGCAGCCTAAGGGGCAAAGCTGCTTCCTGGGTGAAGTGCAGTGGGCATCCTCAGGCAAGGTGAGGGGTTACATTGAATTGTTACCCGGGAGAAGAATGAGGTAAACAATGGGGGTGGCAGACTGAACTGTAAACAGATGTTATTTGCTTTGGGTTCATCTCTCCATCTTCCTAACAAAGTAATACAATTGTGTTCTGCAATTGATATGTTTGTCGGTCAAATCCTTTTGAGAATCAGATGGATGACTTTGAGTCTACACTCTGACATCCTGACTTGAGTCTGACTCTTGATTCTGGAGATAAAAACACATCATGGCCTTATGATTGAGTCTTCACTTAGGGAAACCTTTATGTCCTGGGATTTTAAAAGCATTTTGACTTTGTTTGTGTGTAATTTTTAACTATTTGCAGTATAAATATACGTATAAATAAATAATATAAATGTCTGAACTAGACATAGTCTTGCGTAGACTGCAGAAGCCTTTTGACTGATATGTAAAACAGATAGGATTAGGGATGTAGAATATGGTCATGCTGAATATATGCTTTATAAGTACTAATAAACAGCCAATATGCTAAAAATAGCCTTCTAATAAGTAACTAGTTAATAGTGAGAATTGGTTCCTATACTAAGATGTTACCAAAAGTCTTAAATAAAAAAATAATTGACTTTCAGTTTTCATCTACTGCAAATAAATGCAAACAGAAACCAAAAAATTATTAGAAGTTTGGGAGTAATATTGTTTGTAGAACGAAACAAAAATGATAGAGACAAATTAGGACATAGGACAATATTTTTAAAAAGGTTTTTGCCTGACTCTGTGTTCTAACCAGATGTGACATGAGGTTGTGTATATGTGTGTGTCTTGATACACATATATAATAAGCGTTCAAACATGGATGAAAGATAGTTTGAATATTTCAAGCAGTCAAAAGTGCCCTTAATTGAAGAATTAGCCATATGCTAAAGGTAATGAACTCTCTTTATAAAGCTTCTGTCAGGAATATGAATTCAGTATAATAGTGATTTTCTTAAACAAGCAATTGATTGTGTAGTTTAATTAATGTGAGTGATGAGGTTTGACCATGGCCTGAATCAGTGCCAATAACAGAAGCTAAATCATAATCATGTCAGAGTGTGGCACAGAAACCATTACAGAAAATCAATTCCTCTCTCTCTCTGTCTCTCTCTCTCTGTCTCTCTCTCTCTGTCTCTCTCTCTCTGTCTCTGTCTCTCTCTTTCTCTCTCTTTTTCCCCTTGTTTGTCTGCTTTAACAGGTATCTCCTTTGAAGCATTTATTTATTGATTGTTTGCTTTGTTGTGCTTTTACTCCCTGTGCTCATCGCCTTTAGCTTTTTTGTCTGTAAAGTTTTTTTTGCAAATTTCCCAGTGGGCTCAGTAAAAAAATCTTTCTTAACATAAGTTGGTTATAACATGAACGGGCGGCTAGGCAGATGTGTTTTTAAGGGTGAAGGTTTTAACTTATTTGATATAAGATTCACCAGCACCACAGGCTTGAATAAGAGCACATGTCTTTTAATGTAAGAAGGAGGGCTGGGTTATAGTTCACAGCAGTTTGATAAAAATGGTCAATCTTTTTTATAATGAAGAAAGTTCAAATATGTAAATAAAAAAATTCTGCCAAAAATACTAAGCACTAAGCCCTGCAACAATTATTAGAGATGATTCTTTAAACAAGAAAATATTTTTAATGCAAAATGTGCATTTAAAATAAATGCATAAGCCAACTCGTATAAAAAAACTCGCCTGTTAAAACAGTCATTCAAAAGACCTGTAATTAAAAACTAAATTAATCAAAAAAATAATTAAATAATTTTAATCCGTCAGAAAAAAAGGAATAAACGCTACACTAGCCGTCTCTGGTGTGGTACTCTTAAGGCTTCCTTTTTGTTTAGTGTTTTATCTTTTTGGGTACATAACTGCACCCCTAAGGACCTTTTGTGTAAAGGTATGGTTTTGTTTCCCTATCATTGAACTGTACCTTTAAAGGTACACACTTGGTCTTTAGGGTACACTTTTGTACCCAAAGATACAACATATTATGTACTGTACATTTCAAGGAACAAAAATGAACCCTTAAGGGTTACCACCCTTTTGATGGTAAAAGGTACAGCTTTGTACATTTTGTCTGACTGTGTAACTGAGAAAGTCAACAGTAAATATGCCTACACTACATGTACCATCAGATGCCCAGAATCTACAGTCTGGTTTAGAGAAATCAACCATATAATCCCCTACTTTTATTTATTCTTTATAAATTCCACTTAAATTCCTCTCTCTATATTTTTTACTTCGGGCTAGTCTAGTTATATTTGTAGACTCATACCTTCCCATACATTGTAGCCTCCATTACTTCTTTAATCACTTTTGATGTTATTAGGCCAGTAGGATCTGTGCAATAAAAGTTAACTGGCAGATAGAAATCTTGCCGGTGCTGGAAGCGAGGCAGCTGGACCTCAGTGTTCTGCAACCCTGACACTGTTTCCCTCAGAATGCTTCTCTGCATTCAACTCATTTATTTTACTGTTGTAATTCTGCCTCGAGCATTTCTGAATAGCCTACAATACTCCTATTAATACTCGTGTTTAGGAGGGCCCTCCATCCCCTTGTACACCATGCATTTAATCAGTACATGTATTCTGGGTTTGATCCCATGACCTTGTTTTGCGAGCACAGAGCACAGTGTATGTTATTTACAGCTTCATTACTTGCATACGCTTTAAAACTTACAGTATACAGCACAGGATCCAGATCCTTTAAGAAATCTAAGATAAAGATAAAGACAGATTCATCTCAGTATCTTTTCAGTTCAAAAGTCACCCCTGGGGAACCTCTTTGTCTAATTTTCTGCTCAAAGTCAATAAAAATAAAAGTAATATTAAAATTTAGCACTTTACAGATGCCAATTTCAAGATACCTTGAAAACAAGGAAACTTGGCAACAGTGGGAAGATCCGGCCTTGCGGGGCCTGTATTAATCAAAGTATGAGTTCACATAGTATACATTCAATTCATCATACCTCTATAGAGCAACGTTAGGCCACTCTAATTAAATAAATGTGTTCTAGGTCACAGGGTATAAAATTAAATCAATAGAAACACAAAAACTGTACAAAGCTGAAAAAACAGGCACCGTCGAGGCACCACGCTGCTCCTCACATGGTGAGGAAACCTATTCCTGTGCCACGAATAACATAATAAAGGCTGTTTATTTTTACCACGCTGGCCAGGGTGCACAGTCGTGTGACAGATTCTGGGATTTGTGTTTGAACCAAAAGGCAACTGACCCAAACTTAATTTAAGATGGAATCCAGGAGCAGGATTCTGTAATCTCCGTTTGGAAATGATACTCGTGATGTTTCTGCTTTTAATGCCCGCACAGCTTGGTGCAAATGTGACACGGTCTGCATGTTTCACCTCATGCCGAAATGAAGCGTGAGAAATGCTGTTTAACCAATGATGTAAATAACTCACTGAAATACATGCAGAGAAAAAAGTACGGCAGGTTTATTTACAGTTAATATGAAACCGTTTCCCAAGATGTCTTGTAGCTGATGCATTATACTGGACAAAATTTCATTTGTAAAAATGCTCTGCTCTGTTTCTGTTCATGTTTTTATGATGCTAAATGTTTGGTAATAGAACCAAATCGACATATTTATATATAATTCATTTTAAAATAAGATAACTATTGAAATGGTACTAAAATGTTCATAAAATAATATTTCTTAATTATATATATTTTAAATACACAATATGAAGTATGCAAAAATGTCAACTTTATGATCATATATATTTTTTTAATAATAAATGATAAATAAACAATAACAAATATATAACTAAATAACTAAGTGGTACTTTGCTACAAAGTACACTGTAAAAAAAACAAGTTGAAAACATAAGCTTCATTAAATGTATAAATTAAATTAAATTAGCTTTATGAGTCAATTAATATTAAATGATATTAAAGTGACTTTCTTTTTTTATGTCTGTTCAATATAATTCCGTTCATTGACACATAAAGCTAATTTGATTTAATGTAAAATTTAAGGATTTTTTTAGATTCTTTTTGACACTCCTCTTTATATAAAAAATATGCTGCAAAATCTTTCCTAGAAACTTATTTCACTTTTCTTAAAGTATGTTTTGTGTATATAATAAGTCTCCTCATTTCCACAACCAAAAATGACAAAAAATTGCTTTGAGAAACATATTTAGTGTTTAATAGGTTTCAAAATGTAAGCATCTTCTTTGTAAAATGATTTGCTATAAAAATAGATATTTTGTTGTGATATTTTGTCATTTTCTGCCAAACATTCATACGTTTTATATAAAGCGCAATATAACATTTCTGTCAAAACGAAGTAATAATTTTATTCTGATCAGCGCCCTGAATAGTTAAAGAATTAGAAAGATGTTGACTTCCTTTCTAAGACACAAACTAGTGTACTGGTGAATAATGTAGCAGCTAACTGAATGTTCTGTGAACTCTACATCTAAGTTTCACTGCATAATATCACACACATTGTAGTTCTTTGAGCGTTACCGTAGTTGACAGGTCTACGCAAGATGCCAGACAACAGCAGGGAAAGCGAAAGAGAGCAAGCGAGAAAGAGATTTGTTCTTCACACTTTTCCAGAGGGTAACAAGAGACATTTTAATGCCACTATGATGAAATGGAGGTACAATTCCTCCGTTTCTATTTTCCTTTTGTGAACCTGGCACAAATGAAATCATCTTTCCATCCCAAAATACTACTTTATGGCCACTTTCACAGCAGCTTCATATATTATTTGCCTCTGTTGTCAACTTCATTCTGTTCTGGAACTCTGCACAACCAAATCTCATTGTTCTGTACACCCATTGGTGGATAAGTCTTTGGTTGTGAAGTATATACCCTTAAGAGGAATATAATGCAGTATATAAATCCCCTGCAGTAAGGCTGGGATTATCTTTTACGCGAGCAGTGTTTTTGTGATATATTTGCAATACAATCCGGACCTGGATTTGCAACAAACTTAAGCCATAATTCCATCAGTCATCGAAAACTACTTTCTTAATCAGACCGTCAATTAATTTCTTATTAAATGTATTAAAATGGTTGGGACCGTTTAATCAAATGGGTAAAATGGTTTGGTTATGTCTTTTCGCTGAAGGCAAATCACATAAAGAGATCCAGAGATGTCTAATCTGAATGCCATAAATGAAACGATTGTAACAACATTTTTTTTTATTATTAAATAAATGTTCCAACATCTCAAAACACATACCACAGGTTAGACATAAAATAAATATATTAAGGCGTTTTGTATTACAAATATTTTAAGCTAAAACCTCTTGTAAAATCTAGAGCAAATTCACAAGTAAAAAAAAGCTTTTTCTACGAAAATGTTTAACTTTTATTTCGTATAACTTACTTTTAAGGAGTAATTTATCATGTGCACATTTGAACAATGTTTGACCTTTGAAGTTTGGCCTGGAAAGCATACCACAACTTTCAGTGTTTTCAGAAATACCTCAGTAGTTTTCATTATTTTATAAGCGTTTTATATTCAATACTATGTAATACTTAAATAAATTAATATTCTTTAAGTATAAATAATATTGAATAGAATTTATACAAATTTCACAAATGTAAATAATTATTTAAATTATTTATTTGCATTGCAGGCTAGACATGTCTCTCATGTTTAACCTGAGAAATAAATAAAAATGTTATTGAAAATATTAAAATAAAACATAAAATGGATGGAAGTCTATGGTATGTCCTTACTTTGATTACTAGGAAAATCCATTAATACATTATAGTGAACACATTCTATTCTGATATATATTGCAATTGCTGTAAAGTAATATACATTCTACAAGGTATTAAAACTGTCTAGAGCTTCATTTAAATAAATCCTTATAGTTCTTACTTCACTGCATGTGATTTTCACTCATCTAGCACGCTTGAGATATAATTCATCGCATCCTCAACAATCAAATCAAATCTACTGCATAGCCAGGAGGTCAAACGGGGATCACTCACGTGCACACACACACGCACACACCCACGGGTCTAGCAGTCTAGGTTCTAGGTTTGGGATTGAAATGAATTTTCTGTCTAATCCGTGTATATCCTATCCGTATTTACCTCTGGATTTACACTTCAATGAAGTGTGACTGACCTCTGGCATTTAGTTGATATATGTGTGTATGCTTTCATGTTTTTTTTTGCTATTAAGTTTGTTATTTTCTTATAAATAAATTTAATTTAAAAGCAAAATAATTGTGTGGTTCTCTTTTGGCCGTACCTTACCTTCTTGCTTCCAATTATAAATACAGGTTGGCACTGAGGTTTGGATTACGGAAAGGCTTATGTTCCATCAAAAATATTTTGCGAGAGGAATCAGATCCCGAAGCAGCCGGATCCAAACACGTTCCCATCACATTTTGTTCTGCAGGGAGGGCCATCTCCTTTTCCGCTGGATCTGATATACGAACCACCCCAATTTACATGACTATCCGTAATAAAAATACCCCACAAGTACGTCCTTAACTTCAGACCTATTCGCCTTTTCTTTATGGCGATCACCTTTAGTGTGTAATCCCTTTTATCACCTCAAATGCTTTTCAAAACTACCTCTCGCTTTCTCACTATAGGTCGAACCGCATCGTCTTATCACATGGTTTATTGGAACTCTCCAACTAAGGCCTCGATAAATCCATAAACCTATGAAGATGACAGAAGAGGGAATATAAGATATATGCTGAGAGTCTGTCTGTGTGATAATGTGTGTGTGTTTGTTTGGGGCTGAGGAAGGGTTTATACCTTGCTTTCTCCTTGTCATCTCTGCTAGACGCATGACCAGTGGTGCATGACTGTGTGTGTGTGTGTGTGTGTGTGTGTGTGTGTGTGTGTATATGTATGTGTTTGTGTGTGATGTGACAATACAGGTTGCCCTCCACTGTGTCCCATAGGCACCTCAGAGCGAGAGCAAGACGAGAAGATAGGACAAAAAGAGACATCTAACAACTAATGGCTTCAGATCCATGGGGCTTTGACTTCCTGTTGTAAACAGAAAGTGTGTAATTCTTTTGATGTGCAAAGTGCAGAAACATTTATAAGTATACTATTTGTAGGTTGAGGTTGGGGGAGAAAACACTATGGATGTGTGGCGCTTTCAACATTGTTTGTTTTAGTGTCACGGCATGGCTCTTTCAGGGAACACCTGACTAAATAAAAAAACGGAATAAAAGCACAGGTGTTGATCTAATAAAATTATTGCAATAAAATCGAACCATAAGATGCTACAAAATATACAATTGTATAAGACATTTTGACTTGAAAAGGATAATAAAATTGAAGCCTTCACGGTAAAGCTGTGCATGCACATTTTATACTAATGCACTTAAGTTGCTACTCATCAAAATTGTACAACATATTTGTTTGGAGAATTAATATTACTAGAGATGCATCGATATATCGGCCAATAATCGGTATCGGCTAATACACCATCAGTTATTATCAGCACCGATATACAGTATAATGTCAATCAAAAGGACAGGAAAATGCTATAAATTTTGCGCTGTATATAGAAAATGTTGAGAAATATCACCATTTTGTGATTCATGTTCATGAATTAATAACATTCAGAAAGTAAAGACATCTTCAGTATATCGGTTACGGCATTTATCACCCTGAATAGTCGGACATTGGTGAAGAAATTTAGCACTGGTGCATCTCTAAATACGACTAAATGTAACTCTTAATAAATGTAATTTTTATCTTTTTGCTGTTCGTAGTTCGCTTTGTCATAAGTCATAGCAGTCATTTTCCATTAAAATAGACAAAAGGCTCTATCTGACAGTAAATTCTGCTTCAACAACTGCTGTTGTTCACTCACTGTGGGGGCGGGGTCAAAACTGTGTTTATTCAAATAACATGCAAATCTGCTCGAGTCAAGATGTGACCAGACGTGCAGGGCCGATATCACTGAGGTTTGTCAGCAGATGGTGGGAAGTCAGTCTGTGCTGTGTGGGAGACAAGAAGATGGAGAGAGATGCATAATTATTGTCTTATTCTGCCAGTCTCTGCTGCCTCCGCCTTAGGGGCATCTTAAGGAGCTGCAAATCAATACAGACCTCTCAACCACGCTCTCAAATTCAGTGTTGTTTATCATAAACACGAGCCAGACAAAGAAGAGATGCCGAGGATGGTTCCCGGCCTCTCCCCATCGGCCTCTCATTGTTCATATCTTGACTTTGCTAATAATTTCTGTGCCAGTAGTGGCACTAGATGGAACTGCAACGGCATTTAAACCTATTGAAGGTTTTAATTAAAAGTATGTATTGAAAATGTGAGTTTAAATAGGTGGGATTTATACAAGGGACTCATTGATTACATGGCATTGGACATGGGTCTTAACCACCTAAACATTTAACATTAATAGAGATTTATCGTTCTGAGTGTAAAAGCCTTTCAGACACAGCCTATTAAATATACAGTAAGAAATCAATATATATGAACTAGACCAGTTGTTCTCAACTAGTTTTGTTTTAGTGTTCAGATTATACATTGTACATTTAGTAGCAATTACACGCCAGAATTCGTTTGTTTTATTTTAATAATATTTTTATTTATATAACACTTTTTACAATTTACATTGTTGCAAAGGAGCTTTATATACATAAAGACTGTTGTCAATGTAGTAAAGAAATATAACTATGGAAACAGTATGCGGGCTGGTTCATGAAAAGCATCCCAAATGAGGGGCTGGAGAGATATGGCTTGCAATATGAGGGATGACACAACAACAAGAAATCTGCTTTATTTTTTCCCAAATTATGTTTTATCAGTTTTAAGTTTTTTGGATTTTGTGTTTTCTGTACTTTACTATACAATAGTAGTATATTTGCCCACATGAAAAGTATTCACTTATAAACTATACTTAAAACCTGCTGTAGATACGTTAACCCATACAGGGGAAAATAAAAATGGAAATAAAATAATCTTTTGTATATTTTTTTATAATACGTTTTATTTTTTATAATTTTACTAGCACATTACTTTAGTTTACTTAAGTAAATAATATACTCAATGGTTGAATTATAAAAAAATCAAGAGCGATGGTGCTTTCAATTGTGTTACAGGGTGTGTTACGACTTGTTCAAGTTAACCAGACTTTTATTTTGACCGGTCGCCATAAAGGATGTTTGAAAGTTGCTTTTCTCCCATGAAACAGAAACATTTCATGGCTCTCACTAAATCATTGATGTTTCGAGTGTGATGTCATCACACAACCATGTTTTTTTGGCAATTTTAACAATTATCGGTTGTTCAGATGGTTAGAGTAAGGTTGGGGTAAAGGTTTCGTAAGACTTGAAACACCAAGGATTTGTCAAAACCAACAAGCCACGCCCACGGATCTGTGTTCTCTAAAGTTCCACGAGCACAAACGAAACAATTGCAGATTACATATTTAAACACCATCTTATTCATGCACAATTTTTAACCTTTTAAAAAGTGCCCACTATGATTAATCGAAAAGCAACGTGAGTAGACATGTTACACTCTTTCATGAACTTCACGCACACACCATGGCAGCAAAAACTATGCATTTCATTAATACATAGGCTACTTATATGACAGAACAAAAAAGAACAGTAGAAACAATAAAGCGCCTACCTTTGAAAGTCGCCTTAACATCTGACCGAACTACAGTACGTATTGTGTTAAATATATTTTGCAGAACATAAAAGGCACAATTTAGCAAGTCTAGCAGCTGTCAGCAGTATGCCAGAGTACAGTCTGTACAGTTTAAAGGTGTGGTGATGATGAACAGTATTAGTGTAATCCCATATTTAGTTTGATTTCTATTAAATCATTCAACTGTTCTCGGTTATAGTTATATTTTCTAGTCATCTGTCACCACGTTGTGAGATTTGAGTTACTTTCCTGTTACCGTGCAACATATATTTGGGCATTGTGATTGCTACAATTGACAAAATCTGGTCCTTTATCGTGCCTAAACCCCATCACTCACAAGTCAGCACATCTCAATGGTGGATTGATTGACAGGTCTCCCTATCCCAGACCCAGACCTGATTGGTTAAACTATACCAATAAGGGCTATGTGTTTATGATTGCACTACACATTATTTTTGAACGTTTTGAAATGACTTTACTAAATAAAAAAAGGAAAGGCAAGCTCCTTGGGCAGGTCTTTAATTTCATAAGCAGTCTACATTTGTCCACCCGCTCAATGCATTTTTCTCAGGACTAACCCATTCAGAAGAAGCCCAATTGGGCCGGAACCAGTCCAATCCTTTCCCGACTGGACCAAATTTATTCTAGAGATGCTTTTTCCCACTAGGCTACTTGAAGGGCCAGAACAAATTTCATCGAGTTCCACCAATTGAATAGCTCGGATAATATGGTATTATAATGAATATATGGTCCTCAACCTGTTTTCCCTGTTTTTCATTCCCGGACCCTTTCCACCTCAACTGTGCCCTATTGTCTTGCCCTGGTCCCAAGGGACTATTCCCCCTGGACTTACCCTAGAGGGGACCTGGTCCTCCTGACTGAGACTGGTTTTCCAAGGTTTTTTCTACATTTATTTATCATTGGAGTTTGGTTTCCTCGCCAAAGGACCGTGTTGGCTTGCTCACCGGTAGACTGCTGATATTAGATATTATTTATTAGAATGATCTCGCTTGTTCTATGAACACCATGCATTGTGCTGTGTTTTACCATTTCTGTTTTTCTGTTTTTCTTATTTTCTCCTGTAAAGCTGCTTTGGAACAATGCACATTGTGAAAAGCCCTATATAAATAAAATCGAATTCAGTTATTGCAAAGTGGTGTATGTGTTATCTCTGCATTTCTGAGCATACTGCCCTTGTTGGATTACCCTGTGTTGACTTTGGATTCCGCTTTATTTTTGTGAACCTTGACCTTTGTCTGTAACCTTGTCTGTGATTGTTTGCTGCCTGTCTTGACCTTTGCCTCCGACCTCGTCTATGATGTTTGCTGCCTGTCCTGGACTTGTTGCCTGTTTGTATCAATAAAGCTGCGTTTGACAGTCTGAGACACTCAAACCCTTCATATTTCGTAGCAGTACGTAACATATGACCACTCTCAAGGTCCAGCTGTTGCAGTTTTTTATATTATAATAGGTCCTTTTTAGTCATTTGACCTATCTAACACTACACCTCATACCTCAAAACAACAGTTATGATTTGAGAAAGGACAGGGTATAACATCTTTAATTTGTACATCATTGCAACGTTCAATAATTGTTTATTAAACACTTACGGCACTACGGCACAAAGTCTTCATTTGTGTTTTTAAATAACGCAATAAATATTGTACCGTAGACACTACACTGTGGTATTACCGCACCATGAGATTTTGATATCGTTACATCCGTAAGAAGCAACACATAAATGAAACCTAAATGAGAACTCTCAAATATCTCAACCGCAACCTCTTTGGAAGTTTCTTCTGGTAGAGACAGACAGAGAGAGAGAGAGAGAGAGAGAGAGAGAGAGATAATGTACCTAAAAAGCTCTATTTTCATAATGCCATTTTATGTGATTAATACCACCATTGACAAAATAGGCAAATGGATGTTTTTTTTCTTTCTGTGCAATATCCATTTGGCTTTCTCTGTGATTATAACCAGGACAGGTCTGATCCTAATCCACATTCCCCTTTCTGGATCAGCTCTCAGAGGTTGAGGTTTGTGTGTACAGAATTGGGCTTACCTCGGACATGGTTCAGAATTCTTCACAGTCTCTGTAATTGAGGACATGTGCAAGGACGATAGATCAGACGATGAATGTAAATAAATCAAGAACACGCCTATACGTATTATACCTTGCTAATTATACAATATATTCACAGCAATAGCAGTGTGTGCACAAAAGTGTTTATTTCACTGTGAACATATATAGCATGAACATTATCTGTGATGAAAGAGAACGAGACCTTTCCCACCGTGGTTTCCATTGAATCTCGAATGTTATTTCTAGCCTCCATTTTCTGCGTCTGCTGATATTCTCTGTGTTCAAACATGACTGTGTGGGCGTTCAGCCATTCGCTGTGCTTCACTGACTGCTCAGATTATCGCCATCCATCATTTGTTTACACACTCATTTGGAAAATCGAGCTGTTTTACTCCCTGAAATTATAATTTGTCCCCCGGGCGTCAACGTCAAGGTTTTTTTTTTTTGTACTCATAAGATACTTTGTCGAGTTAAAATCGACCTCGCTGGTCTGTTGTATGTTTCAGACGGTTTATCGAGCTTTACTGTGACTTTACTTGCTTGTGAACATGTGAAGGTGAAGTAGCACTGATGTCGAAATAGCTCGTGACTTATGTCAATGTGAAAACCGCTGAATTGATGTTGCCGGGTTCGGCTGTTTGTGTCTTATGGGACCTTTGTCATTGAAACCGTTCTCTAAATAAACTCAGACTGAGCTTATGAAATGAAAAAGCACCTCAAGGCGAAATGTTGGTATGTATCTGTGCGAAGAATTGTGCACTTCAGAAAACACAATGTGGTGCTTTTAAATATTGCACATGCTGCATGTAGAAATCTAATGTATGGAAATGCATTGAAAACACATCATATATATGTTAATGTGTGGATTTCACAGATAAAAATGTACAACTTAAACACACTGAATACAAAAATACATATCCCAAAATGACAAAACTGGTAGTTTTCACATCCTAATAATAATAAGGAAACTTCTTCACTTCATGTTTGCATATATACTGTATCATTTATAAAAATGTCCATATATATAAATGTATTGACGGTTTCAAAGTGACAACAATAACATACGTTACTGCACGCGTTTGTGGGCTGCTGTTAAAATGCCGCAAATCCAGGTGTTTTCTCCAAAGTAAAAATAGTCAGTGATATCCCCAGAATGTCTCTGTAAAGTTTCAGCTCACAATACACCACATATCTTTCATTATGATATGTTGAACATGGCCATTTGTGGCTGCAATGGAGAATGTGCCGTTTTTGTGAGTGTCTCTTTAAATGTAAATGAGCTTCTGCGCCCCTCCCCGTATGCAAAATATGAGGTAGAGTGCTTACGCATGTGCTTTGGATGACATCAAGACAAGCAAAATGGCGGAAAGCGCAATTACGTCTGTAATGCCCTATCCAACTAAAACCATACACTAACTGCAAAAAACAATTACCCAGCGTTGGGTGAAAAAGGCCATTGGGTTAAATAAACCCAACAAATGGTTAATATCTGACCAAACAATGGGTTAAAACAAACCAGCATTTTGGGTTGAAACAACCCAGGTCAGCATGTACAACCCAATGGTTGGGTTCATCCCTTCTTAACCCAACGCTGGGTCGAAAATAACCCAGCATTTTTTAGTGTAAAAGGTCATACAAAAGATTTCAGTATGGGGTGGCATCAATTTTTTCGGAAGTGACCAGAATCCGTCACTACAGTATCTCAACAACACTTCTAGGTCAGTCTTCCAGAGCGGTTTGTCTGGAGAACATGCATGAGATTGAGAAGATATGACCTACGTATGATCCATGCATGATTTATGAAGCACTTGAGGATTTCAGGTATCTGGTCTTTATGGGCTAACACAGACGGAAGCTTGTATGATGGTGATGGTAAGGCACGTTGACCTACAAGTTCTGCTCATGCATGAAACCGCAGGGAGTTCTTAACAAGAGCCACTGTCTGCGGTCACTGATATTACTCGCTTACGCCAAAAATAGAGAAGGCTCATGGGACAGCTTTTATTTTTGAAGACAAGATTATAGGATTACATAAACCCATCATGTCCTGTCATGCACAACATGACATTTAAATGCATGGAAGGTTGAACATTTCAAGCTCACGTATTTGTCTGTAAAGATACTACATCCGTGTGGACATGTCTGTAATGTTTTGGCCAGGTTCTTCTCCGAATGCAGTATGTTAATGGTATGAGGTTACAGTTTATATACACAAGGATTGTGTAAGTAGGAACATGGAAGAGAAAGGGGCCTTTGAGCTTAATGTAGCAAGGTTATTTATTTAGAAGTTTAAATTCCAACCTCAAAAACTCAAAAACACCACATTTCCCTAAAGATCACAAACCGGGAATGTTTAACTGTTTTAAATTATTCATAGAAAAAGGTGTGCAATAAAACTCTTTACATGTTCTCTCTTTGATAGTGGTTCCTCACTTTCTCAAACCTTAAGTTTCTCAATGAAATAGAATGCTTGGAAATGAATCTCACTTTTATTATCAGCTGAGATACTGGCAAATCTTTCCCCAAAGCCAGGACTCCGGCTGGGACCCCTTACTTTATTTGCTGTATGCTCTGAGAAATATCTGATCCCACAATTATAACAGTTATCTTATCTTATATTTTCATAGTACTTTTATCTCAGTTTTATCTCTATTATCTCCCAGTATTTGTGACTTTTTATTCATTCCTTTAGTTCCCCGGTGTAATTTTATCTTTCATCTCTGATCTCATATTGTATATTTGATCTTATTTTTATAGCCTGAGGTAAATCAAATGTCAGACTTGATGTTATTTGTTTATTCTGACATGCATATCTTGCATTTTAACCTCTTCATTTGAATTCAAGATGTGTGCAGTCGGTCACATGACATTGAAAAGCCAATGGCTTTGGCGTTAATGAAGTCAAAGTCAGTGTGTCGTGTGAAAGCAGAGCAACCTGCCATTTAGAATGTTTTTTTTTTTTGAGGGGGTTCAGGGTGCCATTGATTGAAACTTTAATACTTTTTGCATCTCTCAAAACACCTTGTGGATTTATTATCATTGGCTCCATTAGCAACTGCTTTGCCCGTGGCTATCATTTAAAAAAAATGCTTCATTTAATAATGCATGATTAATCTTAAGCTAAATGATTTGTATGGTTTTATACATTGGCATTAACAAAAGTATATTTTTAGAAGAGTTATTTTGGATGAATTTGATAAAGCTCATTTGCTTAAAATGATAGTTCACTTAAAAAAAATAATTCTGTCATCATTTATTCACCCTGTTGTCCTTTCAAACCTGTTTGACTTTCTTTCCTTCGCAGAAGACAAAAGTTGAAAGACTGTTGGAAACCAAACAATAGTGGTACCTATTGAAATCTATTGTATCGTAACAAAATGTTTGGGTTACTAACATTCTTTCAAAATCTTCTTTTGTGTTCTGCAGAAGAAAGAAAGTCATATAGGTTTGTAATGACAAGTGGGTGAGTAAATGATGACAGAAATTACATTTTTGGGTGAACTATCACTTTAAAAACGTCTCATCACTTTTCTGACACGAAAGTCTCAATCACAGCCAGCAGTATATGATGAGTTCCTAAATTAAGACGGTGACACATCTTACCCCTACATGTGGCCATTAGTCACATCTACCCTTGGGAGCTGCGTTATATTAAAATAATGGGGGAAGATTTATCTCATTCCTGCAATGACTGCAGACCAATTCAGTGCCGGAGTCTGTGCGGATCGCTAACTGTCATAGCCTAACAGCTGGCTTATTAAAAGCTATCCCATCAGCCTCTCTGGAGGAATTCTTTTTTGAAGTTTCGGAAAATAAACTGATTACATAGACATAAATATTGTTATTCATATGCTGTACATCCTTGGTCTCATCTACATTTTCTCAATGAAACTGCAACAAATTTCTTCTTGACTACTTTGCCTGCTTTTCTGCAGAACAAAGCTTTTTATCTTTTTGCTTACAAAATATACAGGTAATTCAGGACAACACGCCAATCAGTGAAAGTATATATGGGAAAGAATATCTGTGTTTTTTCCAAGGTCATTTTATTTTACTAAAATTAAAGCGTTGAAATGTTTCTGTTTATTAAAATCAAGTCAAATATTATTGAAAGAAATTATTGGGAAATCTTAAAGTTTTTCCTCAGAAATAAAATTATATAGGTTTAAAGGAATAGATCACTATAATATAATTTTTTTATGATAATTCACTCTCAAGCATGTCAAAAAAGCCGTCCATGTGTTTTATTCTTCTGTTGAAAACAAATCGAGGCTTTTGAGGAAAAGCTTTCCAGGGTTCTTAACCATATACTGCACTTAAACGGGGGGCTGTTGGTTAAGGTCCTTATTTTAGATTCATCGCATCTTCAAAAGGCTCTACACGACACTAGCCAATGTTGTCTAGCGAAACGATTAGTCCTTTTCCAAGAAATCAAAAAAATTGACATTAAAAGCATGTAACAAAATTGCTACAAATTTAACCAACATTAACAATAAAATGAAAATCTTGAAATAGTAGCTCATTTCAAATAGTAATAAAACTAAAGACAAAACTTTAATAACTCTGGTTTTTCAACTTCCAGACTATTACTGGACATGATTGGCAAATGGTTTATCATCCCAGACTTGCATATACTGATTAAAAAATGTAACTTTGAAGGTGATAGAAAGACACAAATTTATCTTGAAATGAAAATAGTGTGGTCTGACCCGCCGCGTTCTTTGTTCTTGGCCTAAAGAGACCCATCTCCCAGAGGAATATCACGTACAAAGCTTCATATCTGGGGAAATTTGCAATGAGGCTTTGATATGGTTTTGATCGAGGTTACTCGGAACTGCATCGTTATTGCAGATGCACAAAACAGAAAACACAAAGGGATTAGAAATGAAGAAATTCACCCAGGAGAAAACAAATTTGCTTTTTAATTGCACACTTCTTTATCCTTCCACTGAATGTCCCCGAGGCTGAGATCTCTTCAAAATTGTTTGAAAGATTTGACACATCAAGATTTTCTGCTGAGATCGCTATCAGGGTAAACATTTTACTAATAAGGAGATATATGAGCAAATCCATATCTTATTCAAGGAAATTATTTGGTTGATTGCACTTCATGGATTTGCTGATACGCTGATATTAGCTTATACAGTTTATAGTAATCTTATTTCTTGTTTAAATGCTAAAGCCCTTTGTTTAACTTACATCACAGCAGGTATCAGAATGGATTTACGCCGCACGCTGCATGCAGAGAGATACTGTCGATTATTTCAAAACATCATCTTAATTAAACATGAAATATGTGTCATTTCAAATCGGTCAACATCATACACTTATCAATAAATGTAATTTTTACTTAACAAGAATAATGATGTTGATTTTGTCTAAATTAACATTTTAGCATGAGCTTGTTCTGATCGGAAGATTGAACTGTAGTGAATGAAAAGGCGTGAAATGCATCGGTGAGGTCATTTCACAGTATGCAACAAGAAGTAAGTCTGAGAAGTATTTTAAGGTTTTCTGACTCCACTAATTCAGAAGAACTTTGAGACGAAGAGAAGTCATTTTTCATATTGAGGGCCTGAATTGGACGATTAACTCGGGAATTAAATTGTCTAAATATTTTTTCCCCATAATTTGGTGGTTTAAGGGAACCATGGAACATTTTTCAGAATGCTTATGGGTAAGATATTTATCTTATATAGACGTACATCATTTAGTTGTGAGATTAACTGTTTTTATTTGTCTTAATAAAAGGTAGATTTTTAATTGCTTATAGATGAAGAAATGTAAAATTCTATTTTAGAGAAGACTTTGAACGAAGATTACATTTGTAATGTAACTACATAAGATAAGATTTAACTCCACTAAACAGAATTTTTTTATCTAAATGATAATTTGGTAACACTTAACATTTAGGTTCCTTTCATTAAGCATTTATAAATTTGTTCATTAATGATTCATTTACAAATGAATCATTAATGAATAAATTACAATTTGTCAACAAGTCATTTTCAAATGCATTATAAAGCAGTTGTAACTGCGTAAAATCAGAGCATGCTACACAGATCCTTGTCCAGGCTCTTGTCCTGGCCAGACTGGACTACTGCAATGCACTACTGGGAGGACTTCCAGCTTGCACAACCAAACCTCTACAGATGATCCAGAATGCTGCGGCAAGAGTTATCTTTAATGAACCAAAGAGAGCACACGTCACTCCTCTACTCATTAAGCTACATTGGCTTCCCGTAGTCGCTCGCATCAAATTCAAGACTCTGCTCCTGGCCTACAAGACCACTACTGGTTCGGCACCACCTTATCTTAAATCGCTAATGCAGACATATGTACCCACCAGATCCCTACGCTCTGCAAACGAACGACGTCTTGTGGTGCCATCCCATAAAGGTAAAAAATCTCTCTCGCGCACCTTCTCCGGATCTGTTCTACCTATGTGGAATGATCTATCCGCTGCTACAAGATCTGCAGATTCTGTAGCCATCTTTAAGAAACGCCTGAAAACACATCTCTTCCGCCAACATCTGACTGATCTGTTCTGACTCTTTTCTCCTCCACTCTTTTCTTCTCTACTCTTTTTCTTCTCTACTCAAAAAAAAAAAAAAAAAAAAAAAAAAAAAAAAAAAAAAAAAAAATGTATGAATGAGTGAATGGTTACGTATACTGTGTTAGGCTATATGAGACTAGTCTTCATTTTAATTGCACTTATGCTTTTGTTGTACTTATGCTGTCCTAATTGCTTCCATTACCTACCCCACTTGTAAGTCGCTTTGGATAAAAGCGTCTGCTAAATGACTAAATGTAAAAAGGGGGGTTGTAAAGAAATACCTGCCAAATAGTGAGCCATTATTAACTCGCATTTTATAAATTCTTAATAAGTGTATTTATTCATTATTTATTTGACTCGAAAGCAGATTCATTCATATCTTGATGTTGTTTGCATAATAGGCTGTCAGACGGGAGACTGTAGGCTGTTATGTTGGTTTTTCTTATTATTGTATCTTTCATATCATGTCACTTTTCAAACCATGTTGCTTACCTGATCTGATTCCGAATGTCTTACGGTGCCCTCCAGAATACTTTCAGATCATGAAGCTTATCCAAAGTAGTTTTTCCTTGCATACAAAAATAAATTCATCAAACTTTTATCACTTTTTAACACTAGATGCACAAAGGTTTGTTTGTTTACGATGTTTTTTTTAATGATTTAATTACTTCTAATAGTTAATCAAAACCAGAAAACATTTGTTTATTATTTATGGTATCAACAGAATGCTCACAAGACTAAATCTCTGATGTGAATCATATATTTAGATGTATTGACAGCCCATGAAAGTGCACTTAAAGAGAAGTGGATGCCTGTGAAGTACTCACTTTTATTAAGCATTTATAACATGCAAGTTAAAAGTAGCTCATTATTTGGAAGTTAGTTCGTTAGAATCCCTTTTTATTCATGCAGTTATAACTGCTTTATAATGCATTTGTAAATGACTTATTAATCACTAATGAACAAATGTACAACTTATAAAGGGAACCTTAATGTAAAGTGTTACTGGTTAACATGTTAACATTTTTAAAATTAAAAGTTCTGTAAAAGTATCTTTTATGCACAATAAACAATATATAGATTAACAAAACATTTATTAATGCTCAAAAAATATAAGCTCACGTAAGGTAAAGAGTGATTTGACAAGAATCGTGAGTTTTTGGGATGTTTTTTAGGCCAGATTTGTGTTCCACAGTGTTTTCCTCAGTTTCCACTAGCAGCTGCATTAGCATTGCTAACTTCAAATCCGACGTCAAGTTGCTCGTCGCAGATGTGCCATGTTATTTGTATGAGTACAGGTCTTCTGAAACCTCTGCTCTTCAAAAGTCCTTCAGGCACGATTGCACGCTTTTTTATCTTGTGTGTCGCACCACATACACTCAAACACTTAACATACCTACACTAAAGCGACGGCACATGACGTGAGACCTTCATTTATTTTGTCAAGATCCGCTGATGGAAATCCACAGGTTGCTAAAACTCAAAGATAGAATAATGACTGACACTTTCACCTGCCGACACATTTATCATTTACAGCTGCTAACAGGTATATGAAGCAGCAGTATTGGAAACCTTTCGGGTACAGCAGTTTATAGCTTAACAAACTATAATCTAACCTAGCGTTAAATTATGTTTGCATTGATTTTAAATGCATGAAATGACTGTATTTTTCCTTAAAATGGTGACTTCAGCCTGTTTCATTGTAGAGGTTCACTGAATGCAAAGATTGAAAGCATACAGCACTGTAATAAGAAAACCATCTGTTATCTTTTCAATCTTTCAAGTCATTTCAATCATTAAAAAAAGTTGTTTAGCTCTTTCTCTCATTTAACATGTTTTTTTCTACTTTTATAAGTAATTGAAATTGTCAGACCAAAGAAGAATATATATACTGCTGTCGTCGATTATCGTGATATAAAACCTGTCAAATGCATGTTAATCTTACACACATTATCGTAAATAATTCAGCTTTTAGTTACAAACTCTCCCTTTACCTCGCTGCACTAGTTTTGAGTGTAATTCATTGGCCCAAAACAGAGAAAATACAGAAAAAACTAAATGAAAGATGAATTTGAGAGTGTTGGTCTTTTTTTATTGAATATGTATCGCAATAATACTGCCACTGCAAACGATTTTTCCATTTTTAATAGCGATTCTTCCTCACAATTCTATATGATTTATAGTATGTTTATATTTTATTCCATTTTGCTAGAATGATGGCGTTCGATTCAAGTTTTTACGTTAAGTGTTCTCAAAATACTTCACCTTCGCTTTACAAAGCTTGCATTTTCAATACTTTTTGTCAAGCTCCTTCTTGACATAGAGTTGATAAAATGGAAGTATTTCCAAAAACTTGGCCTCGCTAAAAATGGGACGGGGTGTATTTCTTTTGCCCCTGCCATCGCTGTTGTTGAGCTGTGCGGTCTCTCAACCGTCCGGTTGCCGCACAGCTCTAGCCTTTTTGTTGATTTTTTTAAATCTGTGAATCGATAAGAATCGCTAGAGGACTGAATCGCAATTCATATGTGAATCGATTTTTCGACCACCACTAACGATAACCATGTAGTGAAATGAATCGGATATCGTGACAGTCGTAATTTGGACCACTAACATGATGGGAAGACGTTGAAATAAGAAATACAAAGCATGTATTTATCATTTATAAGGGTTTTAGTTTGAGTTTTTTGAATGCATTAAAATTAACAAGTACTACACTTGCTTGATTCAGGACAATGATCTCCATCTGCCGGGTCTGCTTTCTCCAAAAACCTTACGATGTCTGCTGTATCACTGCAGCCCATATCTGAGATACACACTTACATCCATCCTGCATTAGAAAAGCCTCACTTTCAAAATCATTCAAATTATTTTGAAAGAGACGCAGACGTGGCACATCAGATCAAAGCTTGTGCAAGGGAGTTTTCGAAAAGTATTTTCATGCAGTATGCATCATTTCAGTTGGAGTTCACCTCCGTTCAGCTTATTTCCCTAATAAAGCTATTGAACTATTTATAGTTTCTGGAAGATTTTTTATTGATTTTGTCCGTAGGGATTAAAAAAAACTTGAATAAAGAATCAGCTACAAGATGAATCACAACACTCCACACTTTGATTTGAAGTTAAAATTGATAAAAACATTGCAAAACAACAAAGTCACAGATCTTTTGTTTTTAAATACTTTTTTTAGATAGTTTCAAAGCAAAAACATGAACAAATTTTACTTTATATGCGCGTATTTGTGACCCAAATTTGTGATGAGGGTCCTTGTTAGTCATTGAGTAGTTTTTTGAATATGTTCTGTGGACTGTTGGTTCAGCATTCACTGTGGGTATAGCGAAGGAAAGCGATCCTGCACTCACTCGTATGATAGCAGCCATGCTAGAACATGCTAACTAAATTTCAACTACAACAATGCCAAGTCAAGTCACAGTTGATCTTTGTGAGCCAAGACAAATCACAGCTGATCCAATGAATCCAGTTAGCACGTACAGCTGATTTCCCCAAACCAACAAACTTGATCCTGAACTGATTCAATGTCTGCAGGACTCCCAATAATGGGGGTTGCAATATGGTGTATCTGGGCCGCGTACATCACCGCTGAATCTCTTGAGGTGGCGTCTTATGCTGCAGAACCACACGAAGCATCCTGTCCTGAATCAGCCACGGAGACCGTTGGTGAACTCTTGTGGTGTCTCGACCCAGCCGCAGAGGCTGTCTGTGAACTTACGTTCTGTCCTGAAGCAACCACGGAGGTTATCCCCGAGTTCCTTGTCTGCCCTGAAACAACCACAGAAGTTGTCCCTGAGTTTTCTGCCTGCCCTGATATGACCACGGAGGTCGTCCCTGAGTTTCCTGTTGTCCCTGAGTTCCCTGTCTGCCCTGAAATGACCACAGAAGTTGTCCCTGACTTCCCTGTCTGCCCTGATGTGACTAGAGAGATGGTCCTTAGGGTTCCTGTCTGCCTCGACATGACCGCAGAGGTTGTACCAGAACCGTCTGCCTCCCTCAACACAACCAGAGAGGAAGTTCCTGTGAGAGCCCTGGAGGGCTTTTCTAAGCTCCCTGCCGGTCCTGTTATGGCCCTAGTGGCCAATGCTAACCTCTTTGTGCTTCATGTTTTAGTTTCTCCTGTTCATCCGTATTGGTTCCTAGTGTTACCAGATCTGCTGTGGTGGGCATCTGCCCCGCCGTGGGAGTCTTCAAGCCTGGAGCTCTCTTTTCAGCCTGCACCGCCCTGGCCATCTACCCTGCCTCTGTCTCCAGGCCTTCTTCTTCTCCATGGACCTTGCCCTCCATCCTTGCCACTGTTTTCCGCCTCCACTCCACCACCCTCCTGGACTTCCTGGTATTTGGGTTTAGGAGTGTCTGGAAGCCGCTCCTTAGGAGGGGGGCTCTGTCACGATCCCCAGTGAGAGTGCCCGTCATTGCCACTAGTGGTCACTCCACCCTAGACATGACACATCATTTGGACCCCATTTCCTATGTACCCTCATAGCTTGGACTGATCACCTTGCAGCTGCTACCCATTTTACAATAATTACTTGCACATAAAAGACACTTGAACCCACACCTCCAGGCAAAGTCTTGTTTCTCATTTCTGATTCTTTGCTGCCTGCCTTGACCCTTGCCTGTTCCAGGATTGTCCTCATCCCTGCTATTATGGTGTCCGTGTATTTACCGTAAATAAAAGCTGCAGATGGATCCGCACTCAGCTGACCCATTCATTTCAGGATCAAAGTAATCTAAAAATGTCCAACTTTGCCTTGAACTTGAAAAACCCCATCAGTCTGAGTTAAAACAACCCATCACTGTTTAATTTAAACCCAACGGTAGACTTGTCTTTGTTTTTTCCAACCATAGGTAAAACAGCGCAATATTTAAATGTGCATGTAAAAGGAATGAATTGCTGACTCTATGAAACATTCCTAATGATATGATCAAAAGAAACATGTTGGAAATGTAGTCAAGAACAATATTTTATTTTATGGTTTAATTTTAACTTACAATAATAAAATAAACAGTGTAAAAAATGCTGTAAAATAACACTTTTTTTCTGTACATAAAATTACGGTTTCTGTTTTTCTTTTTCTGTAATTTGACGTTTTATGCATATAAAAAGTTAAATCTGTAAAAATTGACGGTAAAATTCTGTACAATTACTGTTTTTTTACAGCGCTGGGTCAAAAATGGACAAATCTGGGCGATGGGTTACATTTTCCGGCAAATGGTTTATACATGACCAAACAATAGTGAAAAACATCCGAGCATTTTGGGTTGTAACAACCCAGAAAGGGTTAATTTACAACCCAAATGTTTGGTTGCCCTTTCTTCAACCAACGCTGGGTTGAAAATAACAGCATTTACTGCACATGTGTACATTTAGTGATAATAGGCAGCAGGATTGACTTAAAATCTAAAAAAGAAATAAAATGGCCTACAGAAGCATATTAAAGCATGACTTAACCTCAGAACTCATGGCACTGCATGTCTGTCTTACATGATTCACACATTATTGTAAAAAATCTCTCCGTGATGAAAATGAATAGGCTTTTTTACCTCCATACCCTACTGTTGTGCTTTGTTGAACATACTAATATCTCCCTGATATCGACTGCACTTTTCAATCTAAATTCATCCTCCAGCAAATGAATGACAGCTGTACTTCCCATTTCTTTTTTTCCCTCTCTGTTCGTCTTTCCATCCTCTCACCATTATTATCTTTCAAATTTAATAAACAACTCTCTACATAAAAGGCTCTGCATATCTCCGTTCCATCGTTTATCGCCTGGCAACTGGGTGTTCTTGCCGTGCCGACCGCACACAGGCATTCATCACACTTTTAGTCCGAAAGAAAGAAGACGTTTAGATCCAGCACTCAATTAATTGACTCTCACAGGGTGATTTATCAATAGGGAAATGTGGTTGGAATGATGCGGCGTTATCGCGTTCTGTAGTTTGTGTTTACATAGTTTAGACAAACAATTATCTCTATACAATTATAATGACACCAACGTTCGGTCATGCGTGTGGCGTGTATTTGGTTTTACGGCTATGAATCATGGTCACACAGCGATAGAAATAGTGTGTCTGTAGTTATTAAAATGCAAGAGAGAACAGAACTGAGTGGGCTGAGCATGTTTGATGAAGGCCCTTATCAATGTACTTTCATATGTCGAAAGATTTGAATTCAGAAATTACAGCCTGAGAGTCATTGATATGGAAATGACATCTCTTTCCTTTTTGTTATTCCCTGTTTTCATGCTGAGATGATATGTGCATATTCACAGTCAAACTGGATTTTTGCATATCCATACGGCGCACCGTAAAGGCATTAATTGTTTTTTTACTTGGCATTTGCAAAGCTTTTTTTAATCCTTATTTTCTCATTCAAATGATGTTAGTGTTGGTCTTTATTATCGTTTTTGTCACTCTCACTGTGTTTTGTTGTTAGAAATATGAATACAAATCGTTTATCAAGATATGACTGTCTTTGTGATGTTGATAACACAAACAAAGTATGCGGCTTGCCATATGCTATAATGGTAAAACATCACCAATTTCTTATGTAAGTCACTGCAGCTTTTCTAGACGGATCTTTTCTATTCAACAAGACCACTGATGTGATCTCTGAGATAAACAAGTCACGAGTCATGTTGTGTTGTCTAGCATCCAGCACATAATTGATCTACAATAGCCTACTGTTCGACATCTCTAGTTTATGCCATCCAACATGGCTTTCAGCCAGCAAGACTTTATTTAAGCGCATTGTAATAATAACAATGTACATTTATATATGGAATATATTAAGACATGTTTACAGAACTGCGGATACTGCATTTACAGTATAATGAAAGCTATGATTGAGTTATAAACACTGCAGGATGATCAAATGGAGCTACATCGAAGTAACATCATCAATTTATTTTTTTCTCATTTGTTGTTCTTATAGTTGCTATCTGTGGCTAAAAAATAAAAAATAAGTTATTGAGCTATTACATACAATTCTTAATGCTCTCCTGCCCTGTTTGCAATGATATGCTTATAATAATGATATACAGTTCGTATAAATTGAGCTTTGGTGCGATTTTATTCAATCCAGGTAAAGATGTGTAAAGTGGCCTGCTATTGTTTGTTTTGAATAGAAATGGCAGTATAGCGACAAATGTTACAGATTTCAGCTTTAAAGAACTACCCAATAATGAAAATGATGACATGAATTTCTCACCTTATTTGTTCTAGACCTGTGTAAATGAATTTGGTCTGTTGAACACAAAGATATTTGGTAGAATGTTTGCACTTTTCATTTCCGGGATTTCATTTATACCATACTAGGAAAAATTGTGTACTTTTTTTCTTGTGTTGAACACAAAAGAAGATTTTTTTTGTGGAATTTGGGAAGACAAACAGTTTTGGGGCACCGTTAACTGACAATTTATTTGTCTACTATGTTAGCCAATAATGTCTCCGAAATGTCAGTTTCTAACATTCGTCCAAATATCTTTCTTTGCGTTGAACAGACCAAATAAATTTATAAAGGTTTGGAACAACTTGAGCGTGACAGGATTTTCATTTTTGGGTGAACTAACCCTTTAACACTTGACTGAGGGCTGCTTCCCTTTTGCCCAATCCCTTTCATAGAAAGAGTACTAACAGTAAAGTGGCTTCAACAAATTGAGACTAGAAATCTGAAAAATAAAAGTGAGTCATGCTTTAACATCATGAATAAAATGAATTAAAGAGTAAGCATTGTAGTAAATTAAGCAGAGGCTGGTTGTTCCAGTGTTGCGAAATAAATGGCTTTTTACACATTTATCCGAACAAAACACTGCTACCAAAAGAAAAAAAGTGTTTTCTTTACAAATTCAAAGGTTCCATTAAAAACCCTTACAAATAGACCCAATTTGCCTCTAATAATGCAAGTAAAAGCACCTCCACCGGAAGCTAGTCATTTTACAGATAATTGTACAGCAACATAACAAAACATTTTTGCTCAAATCACAGACATCTCTAAATCTCTTTCTCATCCATATTACTGGCTTTTGACTCGCCTGACGTTTTAAGGCTTCAGAATCATGATTGATGCCGAAACAATGCTTGGTCTTGACAGAAATGAAGGGTTTGATTTGTTGATTGATTACCGTGAAAAAAAAGTGGCTAACAAAAAGTTCTTCAGCCAGATGGTTGATATGTGTGATAAAAAAGCAATAGCTAATTTGTCTTGTATCCGGGACTGTAACGCCATGGCAACAAGGAAAGGTGATTAGAGGGTCGCTTTCTTTGATATTCCTTCCTTGTGATCTTTCGTAACCAGTAGTAACGTCCCTGCTTTAAATTCTTTGCAATCTGTATTTAGCAAGAACATTAAAATGCCAAACATTTTGTTGTGTCCTTTGATGAAGGAAAAGGGCTTTAAAGTTTCAGTGCCGTCTCAAGAACACATCCGGAGTAACTATATTCTTCTGCTGTTTCGGAGCAATTTAGTGTAATGTAATGGACTTTCACAGTCGTGCTAACAGCTTGACACAGTGTAAAGACTAAATTTAGAGAAGAAAATGGATGTATATGGGAGGGGCTGGCTCTCATTCTGTCCAATGACTTGTTTTATGGCTGCTTTAGAACTGCGGTCCCACCTAGAGATCATCTCTTGCAAACCTAAAACTGATGCAAGGAAAGTCTGCGTTCACAGTCCGCAACGGGAGACAATTGTGGCACTTTTCTGGTAATGAGTGCAAAGAACTGTAATTTCATAGAATAATTACAGGATCTGTGTCTTAATTACCATCTGTAATCAGTCTGAGGCAGATTTTGTAGGCCTTGAACACAATTCTTTATGTATAATCACCAAAAAATTAAGAGACCATTCCTCTGAATTATTTTGTAGGTGTGTGTTTAGTTCAAATTATTATGACATAATGTCTCCCAAATTCCAGATGAATTTTTTTATTTGTATTTTAGCAGTAAATTGAAATGGGAAGTTAGGGCTAAGTTTAAGCTGTTGTCTAAATCCCTTTTGTTGTGGCCGGTGGGTTAAGAAATAGCAATAACAATCTTTGTGTTTGTAGGATGCTGGGCCAACCATCACTGTGTTTTCCTGGACACACCTTATATACCCTCTAAATAAATATCTAGGGAGACAGCTGTCTCTGGAGATGAGTAACAGTGTATACTCTCTAGCACGATTGTGTTTTTCCACACCGTTTAAGCCTTTTCAGCCGGTGGCCACTGATATTTCTTGGCCTGCAGGGACGTGCAACTGTTGGAGCATGTATGCTGTTGTGTTTGCTGTGAAGTGGCTTGATTGCAATGAAGCTACATTGTTTTTTGAGTACATATTCTTGTTTTTCAATGGACAAGTGTTATAAAATTTATTATATTAGTAAATATTTCATCAGTACACACATTTGTCGCTCATTCAAAATAATTCGAATTTGTGAATTCAAAATAGATTTAAAGCACCCAAAGCATTGAATGAAAGACTTAAAATCCCTTAGCCGTGGTCGATTATTTCATCACTTTAAACTGTACGACCTTCAAAATTATATATTTAAACGTTTTTTCTTGTGAAATGTATTTTTTATGTCTTAAAATAGCTTGAATGCAACTCTACACCTAAGTTTCATTAAGTATGCGCAGAACATGAATATTCAAATAAGCCCTGCTTCCATTCACTCGCACATTTCAGACGAGTTTTTGTGCGCATTTTTCTTCGGTAAACGGCAGTTTTATGAAGAAAATTAGAAAAGTATACTGCGTCCCAATTTTCCTACTTATACTGTGCACTAAAAGTATGTTGACTACTGTTTTTGTCATGTAACTATATACATTTTAGTGCTTAATAAAACTGTATGCAGACACTGGGAGATGTTAACACTAAATGGAAGTGGCCTTTGTTGCCTAAACAACTATGATCGGGAAATGTCCTGAACATCAAAATACGTGTATGTAATGTGTGCTACTTACCTTTATCAGTTTAGCAAAGCATCTTTCATCTAATTTTATTAATGCAATGTTGCATCACTGAACTCCTCCCTCTCGCTGTGAGCAATATTTGCTATTAAGTGTCCATGGATTCACACTTCAAATTTTCACTGGAAACAATTGATCATCCGGGTAATTTCAGCCTTCAGTAATTTCAAGAAATAAAGGCGATGTGTAATGAATCTATATTATATATGGGTTTCATTTCTGAAATTAGTGATAAAAAATATTGACCTTTTTCTCAACATTTTTTGAGATGTACCTGTACATCTGCGGCTCTGCCATTAGCCAACTTAAACAGAAATAATTGAATCTCAGGATTTACAGCAGAGTTTATGTAAAACATCAAGTTAATGTTTACATTTGCCACTTTTTTACTTCAAAATGATGACAAAAAAGCGATTCATCCTAAGGATATACAGTAAGACTGCATTCTTGTTTTCATTTTATTGCTCAAGAATTAATTTGCAGCCACTTTTTCTTTAAGAGAAGTCAAAGCTTCTGGCATTATATAAAAGGCACCTTTCACCACTGTAATATTTTATAAGAAAGCTTGAACCTTGACAGTACTGAGACACAGTTAGAATGGCTGCTGCAGGTTGGTCGCATCAAGTATATTGTCAGTAATAGTAGGTTGTGCCAGAACTTGAAGAGGTCACACAATTAAGCTTTCTGATATTCATTTTGAAGCATTGTGAAAAATTGTGTGTGCCGAGGTTAAATTGTCGGTGTAATTACAGGTCCATCGGTCACAGAAACCAGGAAATTATTGAATGCGTCAAGCAGAATGGTCATGAACATAATGACAGCTCATGTTTCACATGCTCTAACTGAATTGATGAAAAGCAATGGCAATCATAAGACGAAACTCGCCTAATGGCAAAATCTCTGCGTTCACACCACCAGCGACTCTGTCGCTAGTCTCTTGCTACAAGGTCATTAGAAGGCGTTCCTAATTTGGTTGCTCTAGTAACATTTATAAACAAACTCTCAGTCTGATGAGAGACGGATGACGCGAGCATTGCTGCTGTACTCCTATTGGTAGCAACGCTCCAGAAACTCGCTCGTCATTTGCATAAAGTTGAGCAAATCTCAACTTTGTCGTGTCACTAAACGCCCACTTCCTGTCGCCAATGGTCAATCGCTTTGTCGCTGAGTGTTGCTGGCGGTGTGAACGCACAGTTAGTCTAATCCTTCTAAAATCTGATTTGTTGTAGGAATGTTATTCCAGGTCCAACAACTACAGCTTGTCATTTTAGTATAAATATATCGGCCAATAATCGGTATCGGTTGATAAAAGTGATTTTTAAAGCTATCGACTGATTTAAAACGGCGAGAATCAGGGTCGATGTATCCTGTCGATCGAAAAATTACAGGAAAATGCTTTGAATGTGTGCTCTGTGTATATAACATGTTAAGAAACATCACCGATTTGATGTTAAATATTAATAGTTGTTATATGAATTAATAATGTTCGTAAAGTAAAGAAATATTCATTTAACCTTTAGAATGTAGTTTATGCGAGTTGATATAACCAACAAACTATTGATATCGGCAGATATCACTCTGAATAATCGGTATTGGAATCGAAATTGAGTATCGTTGCACCTCTAGTTTTTAATAATGATTATTAGAGACAAATACACTCACTATTAACATTTTCAGTTCATGGATCACGTTAAAAAACATCCTCGGCACAGTTTTCTGTGCTTGAATCATTGATATTTCCCTGTACTGCATGCAATTTTTAAAGTAAATTGGCATTTTCAACGATTTATTTCCAATAATTCATCAAAGTAAAACAGCTCTCTTCTTCAGGTGCTCCAGACTGCTTTTCAGACAGCTAACAACATCTATGACCAATGGCGCGAGGGACCGTAGCCTCTCGATGGCCGTCCACATGCTGCGTTGGTGATTATTTTTTCCCTGAGTCATTAGACCCCTACCAGTGAAGTCCGTGTCCTGCTGGGACCAATGTGTCTTGATAAATTTGCCCTATTATACTGATAAATTAGTTCATCTTCAGAATTTCGGGGGCTCTGTGCTGCTGGTGACTGGGGGCAATAATTTTGTCGTTAAGCTTCTTTAAATGTCAGTCTATTATCTTCCTGGAGCACCGGCAAATATGGGAGAAGTGGCTTGGATTGAATTTAGAGGTATGAATTAAGAACAGCTTTGAAGTGTATTGCGTTGCGTACGCATTAAGCTTAAATACAACTTCTTACAGTATGTATTTAGAGTCTTATTTCGGTTTTAAGGAAGATTCCTTAATATGTTTGTCTTATTTTCTAGTAATATCTAAATTCTAGTCTAATATCTAAACATTAATAAAACGAGATACACTTACTTGATAATATGAAAATATATAGATAGCATGTTAACTTTAAATAAGGTTGTATTTGTTAACATGGGTAATGCTTTAGCTTGAAATAACAATGAACAATACTTCTATAGCATTTTCTATTATCTTAGTTGATGCTAATTTCAACAATTAAATGGTAACAATTGTATTTGTATTAACTAACATTAATAAACATTAATAAATGCCGTAAAACGATAATAAATCATTAGCCATGTTTACATGCAACCAAATAATCCACTTGTAATCAGACATGTAAAATGTAAACGCTTGAATCAAAGTATTTTCTCAATCAGATTAAAAAAAAACTTGTGCACATGCACAGTGCAGTTTGAGCATGTTTTAATTATCTAATGTCACGCGGATTATTATGGAAATGGAGACACGCACTGTATGTTCTGCCGGGGTCTTGTGTTCTTTTATAACATTACATAAAGCAAATAAAGATATTTGTATCTTAATGAAGTTATCTATAACTATAATGACTTAAGTGAGATGTAAAACGCTGGGAGTTGTGTTGCCAGGTCCTGCTACCTGGAACTTTTTAAACGGTATTCGTGGTTGTTTTTTATTGCAGGTCAAAAGTGGAATAACATTGTTCATCAGATGTTGATAATTGGGCAATAGATTTATGCATAATGCCAGAAAAAATGGCAAAGGTGTGAAACAGGTGGAAACCTGTGGTGGTATCCATCTGTTTGAAATCATAATCTATTATGTACCATGTTAAGCGCTCAAGCTGGTAAAAGCAAATAAATACTGCATTATTTACCACAGCAAATTCTCCAGGGGTACCATGGAAAACCTGTTTACTTTGCGTAAACGCTGGCCTTCATCAGAAAAAAAGAGATAAAGAATAAAATAACTTCTAACAACAACATTCTCGCAAGGCATTCCTTTTCTTCTGTTTATGTTCACAGAAAGGTCGTTTTGGCTCTCAGCACCTTTTGTTAGAGCTCCGAGCTGTTAAATTAAGCACCTCTGTCCAACTTTCCCTCACAACCGTTATGGAATTTAACAACTGTGAATGTTACTATAGGAAAAAGGAGCATCAGAAAATGTTAGACTTGGTTTTTCTCCTTGACAGTGTATGTCTTTTCAGTCATCAGCTATCTGATGGCCTCTATTACAAAGAACCTTTAAAACAACCTGGCAACCGTGCAGCCTTAAAGGGCACCGTGAAAACACACACAGAATAATTATGAAGCTGCTGACCTCCTGCACACACACACGTCATGGGCCAACATCAGTACCACAACACACAGACGAGTCAGGTTTGTGTTCCACGCATTCAATCTTTTTCTCTATTTTTCCAGGAGACATATGACACGGCTAACACAAATATTATCGCTTGTTTTATATGTAATGCAATGTATTACACGATTTTAGGTTAAAAACGCTCTATTTTCCACATACCGTTCATGTTTGCATCTCCTCTCTGCCCCGCCTCTCTGAAACGTACAGACTTTTACAAATCTCTTCGCTCTGAAAAACAAGGTGTACTATGATTGGCCAGTTAACTAGTGCACATTTGTGGGGGTGTGGTTACACGAGGTGTTTCAGACAGATCTGGGTGTGCATTCGCTTTTAAATCAAATGCATCTTCTGTTCCGACCCTCAAATTTTTGCAATTTTGCATGTCTAATACACGCATGGGCAACTTATAATACACCAAAGACACAGACAAACATGTTTTCGTGCCATATAACCCCTTTAACAAAAATGTGATCCCAGGCCGTATCCGTCCATTTATTGATAACTTTCTTAGGATTTGAAATGAATTGCAAAATTTTAAGGCCCTGGTTCTTGTTTTGAAAATGCAAATAGAAAGGCCTGAATGCCAGAAAGGATAGCAAGCTATGCCCACATGAAAGGGCATACGGTTTTCCTCTGTAAGGATGACATGGAACTAAATAAATAACTATAGACAGAACGAACCCACTAAACTACATTTTGCAAAACGCTAGCTATCCCTTTAACAATCTGTTAAGGTTAATATGTCAAAAATGCTAGTGGATGTGCAAACGTCAATCTTTGTTAGAGATCGCAAATTTTGTTCCTACTATGGCGAGGGAAATGACAACGGACCAAATGGCATCAGACCGGTTATATTAATTCACACTAGTAACAGAAGCGTTCGTTTTGCATTTTCTATTGGACCCGAGTTGGATAATAAAACAAGCAGATTGACCAGGAGACATTTGCAAGCAGGATTTTAAAGGACGTTTCATAGAAGTGTTTTAGGTATACACACACACACACACAATATCAGTGTATTACACAGAACAGCTTTCACAGCTGCTTTTAAGTCATGAAAACTGTTATTTGACCGTTGCCTATCTTAGAATGTGTGTAGCTGAATTCTTATGACCAGCTGTAGGACTGTGATGAAAGTGAAAGTTGTTTAGTGCGTAGCTCAGTCAAATGTTTACAATCTCTGATGACCAAACACTACTCCAGTGGCTCTTCCTCTTCTCTAAGAAAGACTTCTGCCCTTTTTTTGGCGTATTCCTGTGGGTGGAGGTAAAAGCACTCGAAATGGTGACATCATGTACCCGGGAAGTAGAGGCCTGTTGTCCAAACCAGCCGTTCTCTGTAGTCTGTGAAAAGTGAATTCTGTTAAAGACCATATCTTGCTCGGCACTGAACTTTGAGCTTTATCATTTTGCAGGTATTATTTATGCTCTAACAGCAACATTACATACTAACTGAAGGTTAAAAAATGGGAGCGCGGGGAACGTGCTCTTTAATGAAATGATTTGTCTGTGGTTTTGTCCTAAATGGATTTATTAGTTGTGTTAAATGTAAAATAAGCTATTTCTTTTAAATGCCATCACCCTAAAACTTCCAAAACTAAAAAGGTAGTCTTTTATATAGGTTACTTACCCTCATGTCTGTAATTGTACGACCTTCTTTTCTGCAGAACACAAAAGAAGTTAATCTGAATAATGTTGGTAACCAAACAACACAAAACCACTGCTCTCAAAATATCTTCTTTTGTGTTTCACAGAGAAAAGAGTGAATGATATGAGGATAAATAAATGGTGACAGAAATGTTATTATGTGAACAATCCCTTTAAATAGGTTTTCTTTTTATTATCATTATGTATTGTAGCATAACTGCTATCATTCACGAGTAGCATATAGCTTCAAAAGCTACTTTCAAAGTGGCCACCTCAACAGTAGCACAGTTCAGCGATCTCATAACATAACACGAAACGATAACATTTATTGTCCTCTTGATTAAGCTCATGGTGGCCATCCTGCAAACCAAGCGAAGAAGTGAAAGAAAGGAAATGCTGTAATAAATAAGCAGCTTATAGCTTCTCTCGGGCGCAATTTAAGTTTAAAGGCCCCAGCGGGGTGCCTAACCTTTGAGCGGAGGAGAATTTCTAGCACACTTGTGGCCCCGCAAGCTGGACTTAAAATGTCCCACTATAGGGCTTGTTTTTTCATGAGGGCATATTGAATGGCAGTCCTCTTTTTTGAGAACAGGATATAAAGGGGAGATAGAGTGAAACGTGTCCTGACTTCTGGTGCCGTTTCGCCTTTTGTACTGATTCGAGAAAGGATTGAATTGAACCGGGTCTACTATGTAAAGTTAGGGGACATTTTGTGAAATGCTGTCCCAAAATAGCGTTTTTGAAACCGTGAACTAGGAAATGTACTCAGATAAAGTGTCGGTGACGGGAGGATTTTACAGAATAGTACTGCATTCAAAATTTTCAATTTATTTTAGGGCTGTCAAATGATTATCGCAAATTAAGGCATCCAGAATAAGAGTTTACATAATAAATGTAATATTAACTCTGTGCATATTAACTCTGTATTTATAAACACAAACATGTATACATAGGCTATTTAGAAAATATTTAGATTTATTTACCAATAATTTAAATGATATACACTCACCTAAAGGATTATTAGGAACACCTGTTCAATTTCTCATTAATGCAATTATGGTGGTGGTGTAATGGTGTGGAGGATGTTTTCTTCACACTTTAGGCCCCTTAGTGCCAATTGGGCATCGTTTAAATGCCACCGCCTACCTGAGCATTGTTTCTGACCATGTCCATCCCTTTATGACCACCATGTACCCATCCTCTGATGGCTACTTCCAGCAGGATAATGCACCATGTCACAAAGCTCGAATCATTTCAAATTGGTTTCTTGAACATGACAATGAGTTCACTGTACTAAAATGGACCCCACAGTCACCAGATCTCAACCCAATAGAGCATCTCACAAATCTCGATCAACGGCAAGATTATATCCTATCAATATGGGCCAACATTTCTAAAGAATGCTTTCAGCACCTTATTGAATCAATGCCACGTAGAATTAAGGCTGTTCTGAAGGCGAAAGGGGGTCAAGCACAGTATTAGTATGGTGTTCCTTATAATCCTTTAGGTGAGTGTATAGATGTTTCATAATTGTAATATTTTTCTTAAACATATGCATGTAATTGTATGTCATTATAAATAAAAAATAAATATGCACAGTACACAGATAATATAGACCAACTTGTATTCTGGATGCGATTAATCATTTGACAGCCCTAATTTATTTACTAATCAGTTTAAAATCCTGTGTAAAAATGTGCTGACACACCATTGTGCCATGCAGGATTTCAATAGTAGTTCACTTGTTTATTACTCTCTTGGACCTATGGCTCTTATTAAAATTGCATATTAAAATTCATTCTTTTTAGATTTCAGTTATTGCCTCCTTTCATTGCAAATTAAGGTTATTAAAGAATGCGCCTTATTCACAAACCTCAATGCCACTTGCCTGGAGCAATTAACGCCGTATACAGCAGACGGGAAATGCAATTTTATTTAAGAGTGCTGTTTGTTTACGTGTTCTATTGATCATGGCAGCGGCAATTCATCAAATGACGATCCGGTGATGGAGAAGAGCATTATAACCAGGCGTCTGTCCAGGCGTGCCATGTAAACAAGAGCGATTTTGGCATGTTAAAGACTGGATTCAGGTGGCTGGATAGCAGTGGTGGAGCCATGCTGTACAGTCAGATCTCGGTAGTTTACGGGATCCTCGACAAATCCAGCTTTCAGAACCAACGACAAGATGGGAATTGCATGTTTACACCATTGCCTCATTTACATAAATTCTTCAGTGAAATCGATTCCTGAAACAGCAGAAACAACACATGCAAATAAATAAAGCTACCAGCAGGCGCAATTCAGTGGAAGTGTATTCCCACCAGAATATTTGTTGTTAAAGATGTTTACTTCACAATCAAACATGCACATGTAGACTTAAAAAGTGCGGACGGACATTCTTGTACATTAGATCTTTAAATTACTTTATTTCTGGTCTCATCATCAAAATTTTTACAAAACATTGTTTTTCTGACAATAATATACTCAAAGAGCCACATTTTTGCATTTGGAGCAGGTCTTCACAAAACAGTTTTCAATCTGCGTACAGATGAAAACAAAAGAAAACAACAGCAAACTAACCAAAGGAATTTAACAATGCATATTTACATCCCACAGAAAAAAAAAACACAACCTTAGACCAGGCGAAGCCAGAGAAACATGAGTTTTTATAGAAGTTAATGGCCTACAGGGGATGAAATGGAAGGTTAAAACTCAGGGGAGAATACAAATGAGACAATATTGCTTTTCATTGTGTTTTTGCCCTATGTAATCCATTCATATATTGAACGGGGAAAATGAATTAGCACAAAAAAGCCAAAATTTTCCTTGAATCGTTAGTTTGAGTTCTCCATAAATCATCACGGCCCTGATCATTGATATCCGCACAATTAGCAGTGATGTCATGGCTCTTGTCTATTCTGTAAATTACTTCAGTAGATAGAACTGGAGGTCTTGGCTGAGCATCGGTTATTTCTTACAAAGGAGATCTGCTTTACAAATAGAATAAATCTTCAGCCTTGAACATGCTGGATGGACAAAACAAAAACAAAAAATGTATGAAATGTCTGGGTAACTGTGGAAACGTGGGAGGTACTGCGACAAGTTCACTACCAGTCAAAACTCTCCACACATTCTTGCATTATTATTGCTAACTTCCACATTACAAATCGCAACTTCAAAACAGCGAAAAAGATGAAATTATGAAAACCATTTAGTGAACAAAAAGTGTCAAAGCTATTTCGCTGTTTAGCATCTTTAAAGCTAACAACATGCAGGTGCATTCTGGGATGCTTTTTAAACACCCCAGTAAACTAGACTTGTTCTCCATCATAACACGGTCCGACTGATCCATTAAAACTTGTTTCTGAAACAAAATATGTGTTTATAATTGTTTATAGAGAAGCACACATTCAGAAGTGTGTACAAGCTTTTGACTGACAGCGAACGTCAATACAAAACGAACCAAAACTACACAGAGCGAAACCGATCAATACATTTCACCATCAGGATGAATGATGTGATTCAACAAGCTCTATTTAAAAAGCAAACAACTCTGTATGGTATGGAATGCAGTCTGTTCATGCTATCATGTGTCTGGGTGTCAGTTGTTGGGCAAAAATGTCAATCGGCGAAACACTCCAGAAGACTTGGGTTGATAAATGATGTGATCTAGACTGTCCCTTGAACAGACATACAGTATTCGATCTAGAACAGCCTCGATCATGTGCAATTAAATATGGCTCTTACTGTAAAGTCTCTAAAGTCATGCTCTTAGCAGATTTAAGGTGACTTTGATCCTGCGATATTGACCAGATCCCAGTAATACAGTCCTTTTGGTAAATTTGAAATGAACTATTCAGACTTTTCCAAAAACTAGTGAACTGCCAGTGTTTTCGGGTATCACAGACATGCTCATGAAACAAAAATTGGACTATTTTATAAAATACTTTTTTTCACCCGGCCTTTGAAAACCCAGTTAAAGTTTTTTGTGTCTAAATCACAAAAAGTGATGCTTCTAAGATAATGCATTCAATATTTGCCAACTTTAGTTTTGTTTTCTACTCATTGAGAAAACAAAGTTGAATAAAAAAGAAAACAAATAAAATAAATAAATGTCTAATTAATATATTTTCAATGCTACCAATAACAATAGTTATATAGAATTAGAAATATATCTGGACAAATAGTAGCAGAACATTTGTGTCGTATGTATTTTTAAATACAAATTATTTATTTTGTATTCAACAATACTCAATATTCAAATCTCCAACAAAAACTCAACATTTCAACCCAATATTTTATTTGACAGTTTGACATTAACAGGACATACACATATTCGTTATAAGAATAGCCAAATAATAAGAGATATCTTGATTTTAGTTTTTTAGTTCAATTATCATTTAGACTAATTTAAAATTATTTTTTTCAATCTGAGGCCCCCTTGAAAATCTGCGGCCTCCCCTGTTGGCCATGCCCCCCTGTTGAGAATGACTGTTCTAAGGTATTGCGCCATTATCTTTGTAAAGTGCTAAACTCCATTAAAATCAACTACGAGTCCAGTCTCCTGTGTGCTTTGTGTAAGTGGTGCTATTTGTATTTGCTGCCTATGTTCCGTGTTTCAATTCCATCAATTATGATGTTTCATGAATGATAAGATGCTGTCTTCAAGCATGCAGGGCAGCTCACTAGAGTTTGGAACGGAGCCTTCGGGTCTTCGTTCCAATATTTGTCTGTCCATTTTGTCCAGCATTCAGTTATAACCAAATCACGCCACTCAATGTTTAGAGAGTTTCGTGGGCTGGAGCTCTGGCTGAATGTGGCAGATTTAGTAGACAGAGAATAAGTATGGTGACAAAGCCAAGTCCACAAAAGCAGCAGATGTTAGCCCCATGGGCCAACCCCCACAGACTGACAACGCCGCTACCTAAGCCATGTGCAAGCCTGGAGATAAGCAAGGTTTTTTCTTCTTCTCCAGTGTCTGCACAGATGAGCAGATGTATGTGTTTGCACGTAGGTCCTCACAAGACTTTCGCCCCAATTTTTGTAGTATACTGCTGTGCGGCAGAGGGGAATGAAATGGCCGATTAGCTCGGTTTCCTTCTGTTGTGGCTTTTTCTCGTCCTTCTGGATATGTACATTAGACACTTCTTTGAGAATTAAAAACGAAGTAAGAAAGTCTGCTGCCTTCATTTAAAACCAAGCCTTGAGGGAATAATGTGTTCCCAACAGACACCCAAAACACAACGGAAATAAAAACAAACCAACCAAAAAACGAACGGGCATCTCTTTGGAGTTTTGTTTTTTTCCTAGCACTAGCAGTTTTTCAGCTTTCGTGTGGATGAACTGAATCGTCTTTGAATATTAGTGAATTACACCCACAACCAGTGTTATGAGGGACATCCTGCATGGAAAATGTAAAATAAGCATCTGGCTTGTTTGCTCTCTTCAGTGTTAATAGCATGTTTATTTGACGGTTTGTTTGGAAAATGAATGTTTTACTTCGTAAACATTAAAAACAAATCACGGCACCCAACGTTTCGAATGCTCGTAAAGGAAATGCGAAACGCAAGCAAAGATGCATGGGCGTGATGGAAAACAAACGTCGCGTCTTACGTAAATGACCGCAGCAGCAAATTGTTACTACATTAGCAAAATTACATCCTAAAGCTCCGTGCACAAAACGGCTCACGGTTGCTTGGTTAACTGATGACTGTATCAAGAGACCAAAAAAGGAAACGTGGAGAAGCACATTCTGCAGGTATATTGCAGAATTACGGAGAGAGGAAATTACATAAGCGTTCAAGATTGAACATTTTGTGGAGGAGGTGAATCATTGCTTTGAATGATGGCTTAGGGGATCTAGTCAAGCTAACTCATCCAAATAGCAGATGTGATTGGATGCTATCGCAGGCATTTCTAGTTAATTAGTTTGGAACGTAAAAATCTTCAAATGATGAATTTCTGAATAGACGGCTGTGTGCCGAGTGGACAAACTGATACCCCCTCAAACAAATAATCCTAGCGCGCTCAAATATATAATCAGATTTGAATATAATCATTTCTATTTGATACAAATAAATATTATATCTTTCTAATCATTTTATTTCCGTCTTTCCCCCTAAACAACATCGTCTACGTATGGATTTTCTGAAACAATGGCACTGAGCTAATGCTTCGCTGTGAGGAACGTTTTATGAGGTTGTAAAGTTCTCGCAACTTACTTAGAATTGAAATGCAGTGGGCAGGTAACCCTATTAGCATTTTCCTAATGACATCAAGCCAATGTACCCGATACATCATGCATGAAGCCTCGGAGCAAACTACAAGTCAGTCTCACTGAACAAGTTGATATTATTTGCCTGAATGCTAGAAAATTTAATCCAAGAAGAAAGATTGAAGGCCAGTGCCGAATCAGATTAGAGCACATACAAGAATCAAAGTCAATATCACAATAAAATGAGTATGGATATCCTCCTTTCGATTTTCAAAACGAGTACATGACAAATATCGGTGAGGAAAGGATACAAAGAAGCTGAAAATCTACCAAGGCTGTGAGATGAGGAACTTAATACAAACAGCAGATAGAAAAATATCAATCTTGGAAATGAGGGGTCATATTGAGTCTCTCTACAAGCGTAATCTTTGATCAGATGCGCGTTTAAACAGCTGAGGATCTGTCCGTTTCACAAACGTGTGTCAAAAGAAGCATAACAATATGTTTCTTTATGCTCTCTATTTACAAGATAAACATATGAAGAAGAGTCGACGGCTGTCAGGAAACACTTCCAAATGTCTATACGATCGGACAGCGGCGCTTCTCTCGCCATGACATCAGTTTCTTTCCTCTCCACGTCTTTGTGGAGCATTCCGGTTGATTCTGTTCCCATTACTAGCAAGGCTGAACACACCAACCTTGGGGATGTGGCCAGAGCGGTCACCACGGCTCCTGAAAAACACAGGTGATGATGTCACCCCCTGTCATTGTTCTGGAGCCTTCCACTGAACAAGTTGAGATTTGAATGAACGTAGCGGTGTCCACATTGACCGATGGTGAGGTTCCATGTCCACATTCATTGTGTGAAGTCCACACACACAGGCACGCTGGGTGAAAAAATCAGTTTACAGGCAATAATTCCATATTTGTTTGTATTCGTAAGTCCATTTTCAGGGTCAGAGAAACACAATATCTAAAAGATTAGACAATGATTTGTAATGACAGTAAACTGTGGTGTGTGATTTGGGAACTGTGAAGCTTTTTAAGACATGTTATGTAATGTGATGACTGTATGTCAAAGTCATACAATAATATTTGTTGAAAAGGTTGATGATCTCTTGGGGAATGCAGACAAATAAAATAGAGTCAAAAGTCACTTTGTAATCACAAATGAGCTGGATTGAAGAGACTTAGATACTGGGAACAAATAATGATTTATAATATAATACGCATTATTTATAATGTAATAATTATTTTCAGGTAGGTGAGGTCAGGGGCAACTGTGACACAAAATATGAAACGGAAATTGTATGACTAAATCCCCAAAATAATAATATTATTAAAAAAGATATCCTGCTGGTAAAAACACAAGGACAAAGGATTTATACTTATTGCAAATAATTATAATGTTGGTCCCACTTAGACATTTGCATTAAGCAACCATTATCTATCGGCTGAATAAATTAGCACATCATACATGCAAAAACTTTTCAGTTAAATTCAAGCAATGTCATTTTTATGTAGATGTGTGCTGTTATAAAGATAGACGTACAGTGAGTTGATATATTTTAAGTATTAATATTGTAAGTTTAATACATTTTTAGTTGCCCCCAAACTTCACCCTTTTTTGTAATCGATTTAAAGTAAATATGTTTAATGTAATGCAAATAATAATGAAAATGTAAACAAAAATATAAATGTGTAACTGTTGGCACATATTTATCTTATACCAGAATACATTTATACAAGGCGTCTTATGAAGAATAAAAATGAAATCATGAGTTACAATTGCCCCTGGTCTCTTCTATATGTAATTCTTGCCATTTCATCCAATTGTAGCAATTTCATCTGTGTAGCTTCTTTGCTAAGTGACATCTGGAGTCAGAAAATCTCTTTTTAAGATTAAATGACCTGAGGTTACTGACCATCTCTACATGAACTCAACTCACTAAGAAAAACAAGCAAATGCAAATACAAATTTCGGAAGGCCCTCATTAAAGGTTCAAGCCTTCATTTTCATTAGATCATTGGGAAGTCATTTGAATTTGGGTTAGGATGAGCTTTTTTACTCTGAAACACATTCTACGCAAGTAAATGAACACTTTTTATGCACGTTAGTCTTCACGTACAGTACTGTTAAGTTCTGAAATGTCACTTTCATTCTTAGCGTAGCCATAAGGGGCACTATAGCGGACATTGCACTACAACCACACAGGAACAACAATTTTAAAATAATCTTGTTTGCTCAAACTCCTTAGCTGTCAACATATTTAAAAATAGCTTCCTGAATATCCAAACATTTAATGACACCGACATTTGCCCGCTATTTGTTAACAAAGTGACGCATACAAGTATAATGTGTTCGCTTATTTGAGTAGAATACATTTCTGGTTGGAGAGTACGGTGACTCCAACATGCACACAAACAGAAGGTTTATTACCCTTTACCTTCACACAAACACACACACACACCGTAAGTAAAACAGGTAAACTAGGAACACAAAGTTTCTCTGAAAGCTTCAATTCTGGTTTTCAGTGCTAACTGAACTGAAAAAAAAACCAGGCAAAATGTCGTCTGTCATGAATGGCAAAGGTCCGAACGTCATAGTACGCGTACAGATTCAGTTGTTTGATTATATTCTGAAAAGAAACACAAGCTATATGTACATCTAAAGAAGCCTGATCTTTGGTACATGTGCACACTGAAAGACCTTGCTGTGTGAATCTTCATTTAGATTTTAATGAATGCTTTATTTATACTCAAGATCTTCCATGCTCATGTCTGGACAGATCTGTCTTCATAATCGAATAATGCGGTGCATTTATGGACGCTCCCTGGCAACTAAATGAAAATAACAGTGAGAGGCCTTAGAGCTGAACATTAATATGCTTCTCTTCATTCTCTCTCTCTAGTCAAAAACCCTGTTTTTTGCACATTCCTTTTTAATTCCTCTTTCCTTTTAATTCCTCACTCCGCATGGGAGAATCACCATTATCTGCTCCACAGTGGAGGCATCCCGTCGGTACAGAGCAGGGGCTGAATGCAAACGAAACCACGTTTAACGACTCATGCACGTTGCACCGGTTTTCAATTTGCCATTGAGCAGGACGGGGAGAACAAAAAAATAGCAAGCGCCTTTGAATGGGAACAAAGAAAAATGGACAAAGACATGGAATCCCATTTTCCAGGATACACTACACTCCACAATGGAAGTGTACCGTACACAGGATCCTCCAGCAACATTGTGGGAATGTTCTTCACATCTCTATGTCCGTGAGAAACAGTAAGCACAGAAGATACCGCAGCAGTATACACAGTTTGAGTCGCACCGCTGCGGATAGACGGTGGAATGTTGATCACCACCCAAGCACAGCCTCTTTTAAATTACCCATCATGCCTTGCTTTCCGAGAGGGGCCGCTAGCGTCTAAAAGTGAGAGTGCTGGTGGAACGTTCTGTCGTTGGATAGCTAACCGAGCGTTCTGTGGTGGGATAAGAGATGCTGGGCCCCTCAACGGGAGCTCTCTGGCTGGGTGGGGAGCAGGGCCCCGGGGGGGCCGTGTTGAGGGTGGGCACGGCGGGAAGGGCTACAGCCTGGATGGTGCTCCGCTCTCGAGGGGGAAGCTCCTCTAGCCCCTCCATGCTTTGCGGGGGACCCTCGTAGCTCATGTTTAGCCGCAGGGGTTGATGGGCCTGGCAGTAGTCCACGATGGGCTGCTCGTACCTGTAGAAGGTCAGCGTGCTCATCTGGTGAGGCACCTGTGGATGGATCGAAAGAAAGAGAGAAATTAATAACATATTAAACGAGACCTTACGAGTCGTTTAAACACCCACTACCACAACGGTCAATAATAAGATAATTTACACAAAAAATAAGAAGTCTGTCATTATTTTCTCATTTCAATAGAGCAAAGTGCTACAGGCAACACAAAAGTGAAATAATGAATATGGTGGCTACTATGAGACCAGGGGTGTCAAGCTCTTAAATTGCACCAAGTGTCCTGCATCCAAAATAGAGGCTTCTCAAACCATACGATAGCTTTGCAAGAATAGCAATCCATTATTTTCTGCTGGGTTTCTTACATTTGTCAAGAATGTACATCCTATAATATATTTGACAAGCATACTTAATAGAGCAATGATTACAACAGTACATTTTGAATTCAGCTGAAAATTATTTATACAAATATGTATTGGAATATTGCTATGGATAGATGGATGTAACGATGGATGGATAGATATTTAAATATGTACGTACGTATGTATTTATGGATGAATATAGATGGATATATAGATGGATAGATAAATATGGATGATTTATGGATAGATAGACAGACATATAGACATACAGACAGACGATAGATAGATAGATAGATAGATAGATAGATAGATAGATAGATAGATAGATAGATAGATAGATAGATAGATAGATAGATAGATAGATAGATAGATAGATAGATAGAGTTTGGTTCCTAAATGAGATAACTCAGTTTTTTTCCGAAAATAATGTTTTTTATGATGTTATCATGTTTCATTGTGTTTTATTTTAGGTAGCTGTATTTTTGGACGTATTATGACTAAATCAAAACAAAACAATTGCAGTTTGATTGATATTAATTGGAACGCACAATAAAACAATAAATGCACAATATTTAGTTATCTCATTTTGGGACTAAACTCTTTTTATGTAGATGGATATGGATGGATGGATAAATATAGATAGATATATAAATGGATAGAAGATTATGGATGATTTATGGATAGACAGACAGACAGACAGAAGTTAGATGGATGGGTGGGTTGCTGGACGGGTGGCTGGACGCACATACAGATGGATGGATGGGTGGCTGGACGGACAGACGGACAGATGGATAGATGGGTGGATAGATCAACGTTTTGTTGACCCTTTTATTTCTTTAACACAAAATGCCTTATATTGTGATAATAAACAATTTTTATATAGATGGATAGATGAATATGGATGATTGGATAAATATAGATAGATATTTAGATTGATAGTTGAATATAGATGGATGGATATGGATAGATGGGTGGATAGATCAAACTTTTGTTGACCCTATTATTTATTTATTTAACACAAAATGCCTTATAATGTGTTTAAAAACGTAAAACTCAATAACACAAAACATGTGTTCATGTGTCATCATTATAAAAAAGTTATAAAGTGATATACAATCAATCTTTAATTTCACTGAAAATCTTGACTTCATGTCCATGACTAATATTCAGTCAGACATACCTTAAATGAGCCAGTTATTTTGATTCACAAAACCAGACTGAATGATTCAATCGTACTGCTCTGTTTCTTTGGTATTTTAACTCATCAACCCATCTACTTTCAAGGGTTAACACCCCACTGAATCAAATGATTTGGAATGTAATACAAAATTTACTCGGAATGACACAAGGGTGAGTAACAATGACCGATTCTTTTGTATTGGCTAGTTATTCCTTCAAGTCATTTGAATAATTCCAGATTAAGTTTATGTATGAATCATTCTGCATTTCCTCCTCATTCTCAACCCACTTGAATTTCCTCTATAAGCTCTGCTTCCGTCTGCATTTAAAACCTGCCTCGTGGCACACGTTTTCAAAGAGGCATCGTACTGGTACACGTAATAGCTTTTTTCATGGAGTGCAAACCCAGCATCCGTCTTGCTTCCCAGTGTGTGTGCCGTGCTCGGTGGTGATTCACACTGTGGATACACGCAGCACACACACATGAACCCCCGCATGGGTTGCTGCAGCTATTCCCATGATAAGTGACACAAGCAAATATGTCTTTCCTTTTCATGCAGTGACTCCGGTGGAGTCGCAGGGAGGAAACGTGTCGCATCTGCCTGCCTCATGTTTATCTTTCCCACGGAGGGGACGTCAGATGCATAAGGCAGGGTAAGGCAGCTGCCATAGCTTGGCTGCGTGGAAAATGCTAAAATATGTATATATGTACAATATATGTCTAGTATGTGGGCTGTAATGTACATCATTTCACCACCCTCCACATACACAGATGTTGGGTTTCCATGTTTATCCACAAGGTCACAAATTACTGGTATTACTACCTTGGAAGGGACATTTGGTCCCCACAATGTACAGTTTATCAGGACCACACACACACAGTACAGTTCTCCACAAACACACTTTCTCTACTGACTTGCCAGTATGACTATAAGGCAAATGCAGTAAGCCGGGACAGTTGGATATAAAAGACATTAGCAGCACAACATAAAGTTTACAGCCGTAAGAGCTTCAAATAATGCTTGTATATTCACTTCCATTCAACTTTATTTCCATGGTGCTTTTCACAATTCAGCATTATTGTAAAGCAGCTTTGCAGGAAATGTATTTCGGAACAAACAGTAGAGTCATCCCTTATAACGTAAATATATTTTCCTATATATTAACCGTCAATATATTAAATAATTGAACATATATTTAAAAAATAAATTGAATAACACGTTTTAATTAACAATATATTGAATAATACATGAGAAATTGCAGTTTCTCATAAGTAGCCTAAAAATATTTTTTATAAATGTAAGCACTTGGTTCCAATATGAAAATGAAAAAGGGTTTAAGCAACAACAAAAAAATAAGTGAAATACTGCTTTAATTGTTTTAAAGTTTAAAAGGTTTTCTGTTTAACTTAATTTTATTTTTTGTTTTGTTTTTTCTTAGCAATTTACAGATTTACAGAAGACGCACACTAAAATGTCATTCTGTGCAACAATCTTGTCAGGCAAATTTACAACAAAAAACAATTTATGACATAATAAAAAAATCATTATTTTATCCCCAAATGCTAATTAGTAGTAATTTTACATTTTTTTTAAATGTACCACGATCCTAGGTTTTGCCCATTTGTCAATACGAATGTTTTACTCATTTAAAGAACAATAAAATGTAATATGCTCCCTTTTTCTTTTATATATTCTACAAGTCAGAATAAGTATGTTTTTTTATTTTGTACATGCATATTATGTTACACTGAATGACGACATTTTATTCTCCAAAACTTAGTTTAAACCATAAAGTAGACAGCTTTCTATGGACATAAAATCACTTTTGTAAATTTATTTAATGGGGACATCTTAATGTCTCATATGGAAATGTATTATTAAATATATCCCATATAATGCGTCTAGTATGTTCCCATATATTTTTAAACTATAAAATATTATTTTCCAAAACAACCTAGCATAACAACCCAATAACCAGCATGTTTCGGAGCGTAAAGAAGAAAGGATAGAAATCATAGACAAGAGGAAAGTAAAATACAGTTAGGGGTAAAATATATAGAATATATTATAATATTTTATAAGCTGTACATTATCGATTCAACCTGTGAAAATAACTGTCATTGTATTGCAATCGGTCATTATAATCATAGGTCTAGTAAGCATACTTTAGTTAGGCTTAATGCTTTATCATTTAAAAAAAAACACTTCTAAGCCGCAACAACATAACAGCACAAAAGCTTATAAAGTCCTCAACCTTGGTTGGTGACTACCCTGAGCTGTACTGTCAAGAGCAGATTCATTTAGTCCATTTTATGCTTTAAAGAGAAAAAAATCAATGACTGACAGACTATTCAATTCAAAAATAACATTTCCTGTTGCTTGCAAAAATACTTCAACCATAATACTCATTTGCCCCAAAACGCTTTCTTGCAACCAAATGCTTAAATTACAACATCCATACCCAACAGCAGGCTGACAGTACCAACCTAGCAACCCTTGACTCTTTGCCATGTAAAATCCTGAGAAGATCTCTATTTGACTTCTGGTTAACTGACCTTGATGTCGTTGGTACCAGCACACACTGATACGCTCAGAAATCACGCTGAAACAATGCTGAAATCCCTGCGTAATATCACAGAACAACCAGAGTTGACTGCTTTCATAGTGCTTAATTAGAAAGTGAAGAGAGAGTGCAGAGAGACCCACGTACCATCACCAAAAGTGCACAGAGAGAACATTAGTGATGGGAAAAGTCTGCCGGCATGACAGTGAAGGGGTTTTACAAAGAGCCTCCTGACAGGAAGTAAAATAAACAAGCTGAAATGTGGGACCCACTCTCAAGTCATAATGAGATGCAGCGTGTCAGGGACTCGAGGTTTAAAGCTCGCTGTAAGCCACAATTAATTCCTTCCCTGACTAGAGCAAAGAGCTTTTGGGGTATCAGCAAAATGTAGTGAGTAGCTACTTAGAAGACGAGTTTAATGAAAGTGAAAGAGGAACTAAAAAGTCTGATCCAGTGGTAACATTGTGGGTTTTGCGTTTTGCTTTTAATCCATAGTGGTTAGCTTTGAGGTCATATAAAGTATAAGTTTGTGTACTGGTAGATATCCATTGGCTTTTAAGGTGAAGTCACTGGGAAAACCAAATGGAATTGCTAAAATAATGCATGTTTTCAAATAGGTAGGTGTTTTTACCACAATAATCATTGTTATAAAGATAGTTAACCCAAAATAAAAAATCATCATATATTCACCCTCGTGTCATTTCAAACTTGTACGACTTACCATGTTCTTTTTCAGAACACTAAAGAACATATTTTGAAGAATGTCGATAACCAAACAACATTGGTGCCGATTGATTTCCGCTGTATGGACACAAAACCACAGAGGCATTTCTCAAAATATCTTCTTTTGTGTTCCACAGGAAAAAGAGCTGTATGACAAAACAATTATTACCATGGTATCTAAAGTCAAATTATAGGGCTACAAATGATAATTATTCTGCCAATTTTTTAATAAAAAAATAAAACTGTTATAATGGATAGACCTCATTAAATCCTCCACAAACAACCAGAGCAATGTTTTAAGTGCGCCACAAACATGCCACATTATACTGTAATATGTGAAAATACTTCAACATCCAAAATAGATCCTCAACCTTTAACTGTTTGTGTTGACTGAGTGTGATTGATATGTTGAGGTGATGTCACATTTTGCATGTATTTTTTAACCAGTGGTAAACGAAAGCCAACCAAGAAGCTATGAAAATGAATAGCCATATAAATGATAAACAAGGCAAATCCTGTACAGTGAGGCGAACATAACAGTAATGTTTGTGTTAAGTCAAACCCTTGGAAATGAGCTCTCAATGATACCTTAAGCATTACCTCTGCAGTCTCTGCTGCTTAAATGACTCCATTAAGCTGGGTTTACTTATTACATTGTAGGCACTCAGTGGATTAGTTCACCTCGCTTTCTCTCTCTCTCTCTCTCTCTCTCTCTCTCTCTCTCACACACACACACACACACACACACACACACAGAACATACTCTTTCATGACTGTACCCTCCATCCGCAGATTGTCACTCGTTGCATTGATTAATTATAATATATGTACTACTAACTGTTTCAGCAAATTCTGAACAAAGTGCAGGACATCAATCTAGTGTGTGAGAGGGAAAGAGCTCTTGTCTTAACCACACCTTCAGTTTAAGAGAAGCGAAAACCATCCACTGCCACTGTGTAAAATAGTACACATGATCTTAAAGGAATTTAAGTGGCTAATTCAATTGATTTAATTCGATTTGAATGGAAACAAAAAACTGAAGCCCCTCCCCTAACCCCACCCCTAAACCTAACAGTCACTATTTTGCGAAGTGGCTAATTCGTATGATTTTATACTTTGTGAATCGTTCAAAAACGTATGATTTTCAGAAAAGGCAATACTGAAGCCCCTAACCCCACCCCTAAACCTAACCATAACTATTTTACGAAGTGGCTAATTTGTATAATTTCATACTATGTAAATTGTTGAAAATGTATGATTGTCAGAAAAAGCAATACTGAAGTCCCTCCCCTCCCCTAACCCCACCCCTAAACCTCACCGTCAATATTTTACGAAGTGGCTAATTCGTTTGATTTCGTACTATGTGAATCGTTAAATACATACGATTATCAGCGAAGCAAAACTGAAGCCCTTCCCCTAGCCCCACCCCTAAACCTCACCGTCACTATTTGACGAAGTGGCTTATTCGTATGATTTCGTACAATGTGAATTGTTCAAAATATGTGATTATCAGAAAAAGCAATACTGAAGCCCCTCCCCTAGCCCCACCCCTAAACCTAACCGTCAATATTTTACGAAGTGGCTAATTCGTTTGATTTCGTACTATGTGAAACGTTAAATACATACGATTATCAGACAAAGCAAAACTGAAGCCCTTCCCCTAGCCCCACCCCTAAACCTCACCGTCACTATTTGACGAAGTGGCTTATTCGTATGATTTCGTACAATGTGAATTGTTCAAAATATGTGATTATCAGAAAAAGCAATACTGAAGCCCCTCCCCTAGCCCCACCCCTAAACCTAACCCTCAATATTTCACGAAGTGGCTAATTCGTATGATTTCGTAATTTTTGAATCGTTCAAAAACGTATGATTATCAGAAAAGGCAATACTGAAGCACCTCACCTAACCCCACCCCTACACCCACTATCACTGGCGCGAAAGCAAACCGTACTAAAATGTATGAATGTGATTGTACAGTTCGAACCAATTAGCCGCCTCGTAAAAAAGTAACAAATTCTCGTGAGATTGTGTTGAAGTGCATCGCAGAATTTTCGATCAATTTCAGATGCAGTCCTGGACGTATAAACACTCACCAGTATTAATCAGACAGATGGTCAAACTCTTGAGGACGAATTCAATCCCACAATGCCTCTGGTCTCAACGCAGATGAGGTCTAAATGCATTCTATTCAGTGTCTGTCACGTCTTTCTGTTCTGGTCTGGGTCCCCGGTGCTTTCATTTAGAGCGGTACATATTGTGATGTTTCTTAACACATTGTCTGCTACCTCATTACCCAGATAACAATACCGTGGCCAACTACAGTCAAATTGCTGGGCCGTTTGTCCATTAGGGTAGACCGTGACTGCAGGAACTCATCAGTATGTGGGGAACGTCGTGTCTCTGCCATTCCTGTTTATTCAGAGCCTAACAGGGAATTCTTGTGCCCTAGCCACTAGCTATGCAAATGAGCAGGCTTGCGTGGCATATTAACTCCGTACAGTGGAGCTTACGCTTTGATTTGTTGTTTGCTGCCGGCCGCAGGAGCACGCCAAATAGATGTCAGTATCGGCTAATAGATGGCCCGCAGAGAACCGTAAGGAATCTATAGGATTAGATTTCTTCATACGTTCAGGCCAAAACCATTCGGTTATGAGAGATGCTATAATACAGTGTGTCTGCGATGCATTCTTGCGAGAGGAATTTGAGTGCAACAATGCATTTAATGTGTCAGAGAGGCTAAACAAGGCAAATGACATTCACCACCTGCACCAATGAGTCATACTGCAGCAGCTACACGCTCACAGTATGGAATCTGCTAGCTCTTTAGTTAATCGGATGACAAGTGTGATAAGCAATTTATCGCCTATTTTTGTGAGTGACTGGCTTCCACGCACCAACCAATTATTTGCGTGTGCAGGCGGAGCTGCGTGTAATGGGGGAGCGTACCACAGAATGTTTCAGCAATGAATTTGGTTGCATTTGGGAAAAACTGAATTTTTAATAACAGACATTTTGAAGAATCATATTTTCGCTATTACCATACATCAGTGACTACCAAAGCGGAAACTCCGGCCCACTATGCACTGTTGTTGAAACAACATTAATGCTGTAACTTTTTTTTGTTTGGTGTCTTTTCAAACCTGTGTGACTTTCTTTCTTCTGCAGAACAAAGAAGATATTATGTTGAAGAACATTGATAACCAGAAAGCATAGACTTCCATTGTATGGAGACAAAAACATAAAGGCATTTCTCAAAACGTCCTCTTTTGTGTGCGACTGAAGAAAGTATCATGTATAGGTTTTGAATGACATGAGCATGATTAATGTCGGCATAATTTTTATTTTTGGGTGAATTTTTTCTTTAAATAACGAAAAAAAAGAAAGAAAAATATATATATATTTCTTCACCATCGAAAGCCATAAGCGTAGGAAGAAACATTCTTCAAAAGGGTCTTGCAGATATATTTTTGTCACGATCAAATGCGCTTAAATCATTCCTAGAAGGGTTTAAAAGTGTTACCACGGACACATGTGTGTTGCGTCAGCACGCATGAATATTTAATGTTGCAGTGGTGTGTGGATGCGCACAACACTGATGTTGCACGGCTAGCCTGTGTGACACTAAAGCCACCAGACACACTTTGGATAAAAACATGTCCGTGGGCCCGGGAGTTCGCCTGAGCTGCAAAGAATTTAAACAAGCAGAAGGGGAAGAAAACGCCTAAAAGAGAAATGGGAATTTGGGGCTGCCGCAAACCGTCACAAGTGTTTGCCTTCCATTTATATAACAGATGAACTCGTGCATTATCTGTCAGAAACTGAAAGGCTTGGCAGCGTTTATCCACTGAGGTCTGCGCATTGATCATTGGGAATTAGAATAAAAATGTGGACGCTGTCAGTCTCCTTAATGGAACAGTTCATCTGAAAACAAAGGGTCAGACGCTATAGTCACAAACCTTTGTGCTTTTATTTTGAAAAAAAAAAAAAAGTAGAAGAATTGTAAAGATATAAAAGCGGAAGCAATAAAAGTGGGCAATTTTTTTTACAAGGTCACAAATTCTATGAATTTATAGAATCTCATTTATACAGTATGTTTTGGTTTGACTAAGTTTCGTTACAGGGTTAGGGGTGGAGCTTAATTTCTGCTTTTTTAAGTCAAGATGCACTTTTTAGTTTTTGTTTGTTTTTTTATTGCATGAATTTAAGTCATAGCAAAGTAAAAAAAAAAAACATGTTTTTCTATGAGAAAACAACTATTTAGACCCGGTCATGATGCTGTTCAGAGATTTTTAGATTTATTTAAAGCTTCACAGTCATTGTTGTATGACAGGAATAATTCTTCAAAAATCATCCTAATTTCTGTTCCATGGATGTAATAGTAGTTTAGCAACAAAATTTGCATCATGTATTTAAAAAACATCTTTAAAGAGGTAGTTTACTCAAAAATGAAACCCATTGACTTTCATGGGTGTTGTGTCCATAAAAAAGCCGCCGTTGTTCAGTCACCAACATTCTTTTGTGTTTTGCAGAAGAAAGTCACATAGGTTTTAGATAACAAGAGGGTAAATCAAGACAGAATTCTTAACTTTAGGGTGGAATATCCCTTTAAGGAATGTCCAACAGATGACAAATTGAATGATACCTAGAATTATGTATCAGATTTGTGTTTATGACAACAATAAAATGAACCCAAAATGTGATCGGGCGTGCAGTTTGTGCAAAGTATCATAACACATCAGGCACTATAAATCACATCCGTATCTCCGTTTCTTTGTGGCAATGAGCCATTTTCCATCATCTTTTAAAGAAGCGAGCTCGATCCGCACGCCCGAAACTGCTGCGTCCACCGGTCCGAAACTACTCCTATTTTCACTTTGTCTGGCTGATGAATATTTCCAAAAAGTAAAAAGGATTTTTGGCTCCGCGGCAGACGCCCCTGTCAACTTTTAATCAGGGATATTGAAAAGGAGTGTGTGAACGTGGCTTTTTAAGCTGGGGCTAATCAGACATGCTTGCGTGAATTGGAGCAAAGCCAGGCCGGTGTGAAGACCTCTCTCGTTCTTTCTTTCGCTTTCTTCCACTCTCTCTCTCTCCCTCTGTTTGAATTCATTTCAGAGAGGCAGATTATCTGAAATGAGGCATTCTTTCTGGAAAAGAGCACTCAGGATAAGCTCGGCCTGAAGATGCTTCTGTTTGAAAAGGATCGATACGGATTGGCTCTCCCTCCTGTGAATCTAAGTCTGGGCTTTTTGCTTTAAGGTGCTGTTGAGAAAGAATTACACAGAATTTACTGTTCTTTGGTAAATGGACAAATCCTTAATTCTAATAAATGGAGCTGTACACAACAGCACAGGCTGGCGAAACCTTCTTGGTAAATCTATTGATTTTATCTAGTTGTTTATTTTGTATGCTTTTGTTAGACTTTTCTAAGGTTTCAGCCTTAGATGAACCACTCAACGTCTCTTCGATTACTATGCTATGCGTATAGCATGCAAAAATTGGAAAGTGAATTCATTTGGGGTTCGATGTCTTTTGATGCGTTAAGCATGTATTTACTAATAGTGTGGAATAATGTTATAATAATAGACCCGCCAGCTCTTAAATAGCACATTACAATAACACATTCACACAGTTATATTTACAATTACACACATTAAAATTGTGGATATACTTCACTTACTGTGTATGAATAATTAACATTTTGCATTTGGAAATTATAATAGACCTAATAAAACCATTAAATAATATCACTTTTTTTAAAGAGTACATACCTACGGATTTTGAAGGACTTACTTTGGTTTAAGGAGTGTCCCACAACACGTTTATGTACATAGAATTTATTATTCTTACCTTTCTTCTTGACTGACTCTCAAATGACTTGTTCCATGATTCATCTGTATAATCCCTTCCTTTCCGCTAGCCCAGTGTGATGTGATTGGTCAGATGGTCTAGTCCGCTGTGATTGGTCTACCACGAATTAGGCTCACGAGTCACAGTGTTTGGGGGAGAAGAGTTAAGTTTTTGCGGGCAGTCCTAGCAAAACGTAGGTGGGGACTATCTGTAGTGACTTAAATCGGCAGCAGTTCGCGATCGGACTGGGACGACTTGTTTGAGTGATTCAGAGTCGACTCCCTTTTTTCCAAGCCAATAACTTTATTCATTCACCTTCGGCTTTACAACTTGGCAGACTGCATACTTTCAAACACGTCAATATTACACAACGCATGAAAAGTCATTTTCATGATCTCATGTTATGTACACTTTAAGACTCAGTAGAGGACTCCCTCCATATCAACTGTCCCATTTCTCACAATACCATACAAAAAATACACAAACATTTAATTTTCAAAATCAACCCATGTTTATTTACAGATAACATAGCTTGGAAAGGGTCGTGGAGGTGGAGAGTTGATATGTAATTATGTTGTGGTTTAATACCTCTAATTTCTTGGCTGATGTGTCATCACATAAGCGAACCTGCCTGGTGAGGTGTAGAGTTTGGTACCTTTGACATGCGTGTTTGTGTTCTTTTATGGAATTAGTAGCCCACTAATCAAAATTAAAACCTTAACACTAACTTATTTGTCAGTAATTGAGATAGATTGTAGAGTATGAAATTAATGAAGGGGCGTATGTTTTCATCGGCTGAAATAATGAACACGCCAGGAGTAGGTGGAAAAATAAATAACCTGCAGGGCAGTGCGTGGAAGGAATTAAACGTCATATTGATCAAAATCAGCAATGAATATTTGATACTAACTCGTTTATAGAATTGAGATCTAGCTCCCCTGACCTTATGGATCTTGGTTCACTTGCTTTTTTTGTGAATTACGGATGTGGATAAACAGAAGTCTTAAACAAAGGGGTGACCTTTGACCCGGTAACACAAATCAGTCTTACTTTGCGATCACACACGAGGCACGGAAGAGCTCTGCTTACATTTCCATCAGATAATCTTTTCGATTCAGACATCCTGACATTTGAGGTCATATTTTTGTGTGTAAACCATGTCACTGTATATAGATTCAGACATCTGGCGGTACAGTTCACAGCGAATGTTTGAATCGATATTGCTAATTTAACCACACGCCGACTGATATTGCCTCTGACTGTGAGCTTCTTATCAAAGCCCAGCCTGCGCTACTTTGATCTGATGCACAGCATAGTGGAAGAGATAACACGGACTGCACCTTGACTTCAAACCTACAGTTTATTTGCAGTGCAGACTTTGTATTAGCTACAGTAATGTGTACTGCCAAAAAAACCCAAACAACTTTATTATGGTGTTGATGAAGAAAATGATGATGGAGATGCTGGTTAAGGAAAGTAAGTAATCAATTATCATTGATAAATCAGTTTGAAATAAATAAATAATGGTATTACACTTATAAATACTAGAAAGTTTTATCGGCAACAACGTAAGCGGCCCGAATATATGTGGCCCGAACTTATCTTCCAGTAGGCCTCCGCAAAGAATCAATACTGTTGAGTTGTTGTCTTTGAATTCATTACATTACAATAAAATATTAATATAAATTCGTACTAATATAAATTAAATATAAAATAAATTGTAATATTATAACCAAACACAGTCTGGAAGTTAACTTTGGGCCAGGTGTGTGCATCCGATGAAACTGTCTATAATCAGATTGTTTAGCGTTACAGTAACAAAAATACGAACATGAAAGGGTTGCCTAGTAAAAATTATGTTCACGTTCAAAACCGTCTCCTGTCTTTCATTGGTCATACAAACAGATATTTTTACGTAGTAAATATCCGTAAATTTAGATGTATTTTTCATATCAAGCTTTATATCTATAAACTTGTCAAAAACTGAAACATCTGTATTATAGAGTAAACTTTAATTTGCGCTCTCTATCTTTTAATCCGCGCTTTCAGATTCTTGGCTGATAACCTCTCAATATACTGGCAGTGATACTGCTTTAGGCAGTCACAGGGGAAATGTCACTTCCATTTCCTCAAGATCGGGTCTAGGAAGTAGATTTGAGTGAATTGCCTTCTCGCTGAACTTGGCGTTTCTCTTTTGTCTGGGAAGTGCTTCCTCTGGAGGCCCGACAGCAGATATACTGATGAAACCACGAGTACTGTAGGGCAAACTGCGAGAGACAGCGGTTTTAAGTTTTCACTCGCATATTCTAATGCTGTTTGAATGATAATGTAAGAGAAAAGTCTTGGTAATATATTTTTTGTTTGTATTGTATGTGCATTGGTAGCATACATCAATACATTATGGATTCACTTTTGGAGATAAATCATTTAGACACATACATATAAACAGTATATTCATTCATATTTAAGACTCCAAGACACGTTTATAAATGCTGATATAAATTAATAATGTAGACTATTAATGTATGGATGCATTAGGAATAGATTCAAATATGTGCACTATAGGATGCATGTAATGATATTCTAGAGAATTGTGTGCTTCTAATTTTATAGCAACAGTTTGGGCAGGAACTTTTTCTATTTCAACATGACAATGAACTTGTGCACAAACCAAGGTTAAAAAAGAAATGATTGATTCAGTCAATCATTGGTGGTCCCAGACCTGAACCCCACGGAACACCTTTGAGCCAAACACTCATCACTCAAACACATCAGTTACAGTCGTTTCAGAATCTAATGTTTCAATAGGAATCACTGGAATAGATTATCGTGTTTATTAGAAGGGGGCGTCTTAATATGTTTGTCCATATAGTGTAAGTTGACATTGTAAGTCGATAACGGCATCTGATGTTTACCAGTGTAACCCAAATAAAGTGAGACTTGTCAAAAAACTAGTGGTGGGCCGTTAACGGCGCGCGATAAAAAAAATGTCGCCGTTAATCTATTCTCAAAGTTGGGTTGGGAGCTGGGTCTATACTACGCAAGCTATGATGACTTTCACCTTGATATTTTAGCGCGGATGTATACCAGCTTAACTGCACTGTACGAAGCGAGAACGAAATTTTTCGATTCGCGTGATTCGCGGAAGCAGAAGCCGCCTCATCATCTCATAACCAGGGCTTCATTCGCGTCCTTAGCGCCGCCTCATCATCTCATAACCAGGGCTTCATTCGCGTCCTTAGCGCCGCCTCATCATCTCATAACCAGGGCTTCATTCGCGTCCTTAGCGCCGCCTCATCATCTCATAACCAGGGCTTCATTCGCGCGATTCGCGCAGCCTCATCATCTCATAACCAGGGCTTCATTCGCGTCCTTAGCGCCGCCTCATCATCTCATAACCAGGGCTTCATTCGCGCGATTCGCGCAGCCTCATCATCTCATAACCAGGGCTTCATTCGCGTCCTTAGCGCCGCCTCATCATCTCATAACCAGGGCTTCATTCGCGCGATTCGCGCAGCAAGTAGGTCTATTGGCTCTTTGCATTAACATATAAATCACTCGCGCTTGACACGCCATTCGCGTTTGGTCTGAACACAACATAACGTTACTGTGAAATTACCGCATCAAACGTGACGTGCTAACATGGATGCAGCTATGAAGCCGCCGGGTTTGCTTCAGGGAATATTAATTTTTAAGAAGCTTCCCAATAGAAACATCGACAAGACTAAGGTTGTCTGCACCTTGTGCAATGCGGAATTGGTTTAAAAAAAAAAAAACTTTCTCTCAACAGGTAGCGGTCTAGCTTTAGTTGAAACCAGTAACTTTGTATTGAGATCTAATGTATTATGGCTCCTGTATGACATATCGCTTGTTGCTCCCTCACTCTTTGTAAGTCGCTTTGGATAAAAGCGTCTGCTAAATGACTAAATGTAAATGTTCTGTAGGAGCTCTTCCAGTCTCAAGTACCACCTAAACGCAAATCATCCCTTAGCTAATGCGGAAGTAAACACAAGTTCATCTTATTGAACATAATTTAATTTTCATCACCAATTATCATAGTAGAACAGCTTTCTCAAGCAGTTTGTGATGCATTTTGGAAACAGGAGATGAGCCCCTGGTCTAATGCGCCACCTGGCTTGAGAAACCCGTTCTCAAAGACTTACATTTAGTCATTATTTGGGTAGCACACATATTCTGAATGCCTTCGGCAGAATTCAAATGAGCCATTTTAATCTAGATTAATCTAGATTAATTTTGGAATTAATCTAGATTAATCTAGATTAAAAAAATTAATCTATGCCCACCACTACAAAAAACATTTGTTTTTTCTAATGCTTTAAAATACAGTATTGAGTTGTAAAAGCTCCTATAGACCTCAAATTGGTGCTTCAGTTCTATACACATCATCAGAAATGAAACTCAAGCTCTTTGTACTGTGAGAACCGGGTACAATCACGGAATTACTTAAGGAAAATAATAGCAGTAAATTCTTGCGTGTCTTATGAGTAAATGGCTCTTTTAGCCGCTCCCGCGGGAGTTCTGGCATTCCCTCACAGTTATCTGACAGGTGACGCAGCAGGGTCCCATCTCCAGAGGGAGATGAATGAGAGGTTGAGTAACCCCTAGAGCTGCAATTACCCCAAACACGAAATGGTCTTTTTCCCTTTAACCCTGCTTTGACCCATTAAAGAGAGCCTGTGAGTAGCCGTAAGTCTGAAGATCAGCAAGCTTTAATCAAACTTTAATAACCACCATTGACAACAGCTTGTTTGACAGCTCCAAAGGCATCATGCTGGGCTGTCCTCTGGTGACTCTTTTCTAGCGAACCCTCTTGCCACCAAATCAAGCTTTATCCTGGTCTGAAAGATCACATTTCCTAAAGAAAACCTTTTGTTCTAAGACGGTCCTTTATCTGGGTCTGAGAAATAGTTTTAACTCGACTTTGAAGAACGAGGTGTTGACTTTGATGGTCTTCTCTTCAATTGCAATGAAGAGAGCTGACTTATATACCCACCGCGGCTCGCTCGGCCTCTGTTGCTCTTGGGTCTCGAGTGTTGAAAGCGCAAATCTCTACAGAGGTGTTCTGATTTCAGGGCGGCGTGCCCTGGCCACCCCTCCTGTCACTTCAAATCTCTCAGTGATCTCGGAGGCTGTGCTTGGAGAGACTGGAGTAAATATTGGGCCTAGGCTTGGATTAAGCTGCCCAGAAATGCCATCGCATTACAGATGGCGGGTTTAGGTTGTGGGATTTAGCCAGAGCTCAACTGTCGTTTTAACATCAGAATGTGTTACCGCTAATGGCACAGTTACAGTCACTGCTGGAAAAGATGATGGAAGGTGAAACTTTGGCCTATATAGAGGTGAGTGGGGTAAAATGTGCCACTTTTTACTTCAGTGGTCCTCTAGGCAAGGAGGAGTGAGGTAGAAATAAAATAACATTTTAGGATGTGAGCTACAAACTGAAATTAGAATGTAATATAAATGTTACGGAAAGAAGAAAACATCTACGGTCTCATTTTCCAAAACTGCCACTTTTAGCCAAAATAATACAATTTCTCTATTTAAGCTCTTTTAAATACTTTTTATTGGTTAAATATTTGCAAAACCCACGGACAAAGGGTTGTTCTGACAAAACCAATGAAACATCATTGCAGCAATTATATTAAATATTAAACACATAATTCAGAAACACAAAAATATAATAAAGATGATTGTGTTCTCTAACTTGCACAAAGAATAATTTTAACAAAGTAATGAATTATTTCTGTATATTATTACATTTTCTAATGAAAATCTTATTACCAAAGAGTGCATGATATGTTGTAATTTAAACATTTGTCCATGACTTTTTAACAAAGTGTCCATGACTTTGTAACATTTTAAAATAACTGTTTACACACAAGCAGCGCGCACATACGCACACTCACAGATTTGCACTTTTAGCTTGACTTTGTTTGAAGTAACACACCTGCCCGACAAGATTTGTTTATATTTTCTAGTTAAAGGTTTTTACAATATTCTCTTGTTATACTGTGTACATGGCCATATTATCATCACCTTAACATACCGTTTTCAACACTTATAAATGATCACTTTTAATTTTCTATAAAAAAATATATTTAATTAATGTCTAATTATGTGGGCTGTGATGAATAACACCTTGTTTAGGCACCCTGACTTCTCTTTTTCAGCAAAATATGCTTCAAATTGAACATGTTTAGACTTAACATTTAGAATTATAACATTTGTTTGGAAAACAAACTCGAAGTGTTTGCAAGTGTTTTTTAAATAATATTTGACTTATTTGAAACCAGGACTTTGTAAGAATCATCCAGTAATGATTAATCGGAAATAGTTAAATAAACAAAAAAGCTTTTAGCCTGACAGGGATGATATTTTCTTATCATGATATACATTTTCTTTTTTAATATTTCTTTAACATTTCTAACTTAATACATATGCTACATACAAACATCATACCCCACTCTCCTCTATTAGCTATGTTCGTTGTCCTTTTTCTCTTCTTTTTCCTCTCTCTCTCTCTCTCTCTCTCTCTCTCTCTCCATCCTTCGTTCTATTTTCCCCCATTACGCCCACAAACAGTGGTTAAAAAGGTCTGGCACTCGCACAGCATCTCAATGATCACCCTTTCCAAAAATGTCAATGGATGGAAATCAGGCAACGTCAACAAGCCGAGGATTGAAGCGTGGCATTATGGGTAGCCGAAAAGCTCCGGCTGTGTGTGGGGGTTGAGTAGGGGAGGAAGGTGGCCACTCCTGCCCAGTCAGAGGCTGGTGAAGGGTATAAAGCAGCAGTTAAAAGAGAGGCGCCTTCGGCTGATTGGTGTATAATTGAGTGTCTTTTCCGGATATTTCTCAAGGCTCGGCCTCTGATCATTTTAATTTTGCGGTATGACTCAGGCTTCTGGCCTAATCAGAAGAATCTGCGCCCGGAGAGATTCGCACACTAGAGGCAGTGTGACTGAATGGTGTTTAATATAAGAAGGCTGGATTCTGAAGTTAGGAAGGAAATGGAAAATATGAAGTTGAAATTTCATCTTTGGGCACTTGCCTGCTAATTTGCACACATTTTTAAGTTGACATTGGGGACTGAGAAGGTAAGAGGTCTAAAACTAGAGCACAGTACTTTTTTCAAAGGTAACAGGTAACCAAGGGTTTTGATATTATGGCTTACATTTATTTAAAATGTCCTTTTTGAACAAATCAACTTTGATTTTTCCAGAACTGGCTGTATTTCACAAAGCTTGTCAAGAAAAGCTTTGGTTAATATATTTGGATTTCGGGTGAAATTAGAACTTAGTACTTTTTAGTATGAACAAAACAAAGCCATTTAAAGAACTTTTAGTGCGTGTGGGTGACATTAGTTGTATCACAATTAAGCACTTTCCCATTCTCATTACTGTAATTTGCACAGTTGTTGTTTTTTTGCATGTGTTTGTAACTCTCATTAACCTCATTGATGTTTCTTATTAGATCCTCATTATTGTAACAGTTAAAATAAAACTCCTGTGTGAACGCTCGCTTTGTTTTTTTTAATCATCATCAATAAAATGCATGCAATAAAATACATTACTATTCGAAATGCTATATAAGTACTTGCAATTTAAATGATGCGTCATTACATTATCATTATCATTAATGTAGGGATTGTCATAAAACTGCTGTTATGTCAGAAAGCATAGGCTTCATTTTTTTAATTGAAAATATAGCTTCTTATTCACCCTGCTCTTTTTCAATTTTTACCAAAACATAAAAAATAGAGATGCAGCAATACTACATTTCTTCATCATTACCTATAGCTTATAACTTGGTGATACCTGCTCATACCGATTCTAAAGATTCATTTAATATTTCTTAACTTTCTGAATGTTATTAATTCATATAATGACTATTAATTTTGATCATCAAACTGGTTATGTTTCTTAACATTTTCTATAAAAAAACCCAAATTCATTGCAATGTCTTTGAATGACAGGATATATCGTCCCTGATCATGGGTTGTTGGTCAATAGACGATAGTGTGAAAATTGCTTTTAACAACCAATACCGATTATTGGCCAAATATCGGTGCATTTCTAAAAATAAATGTCTGAGGTAAACTTTAAATAGGTACCTATAAAACATAATCGAGATCTCCACTTAAGTAACAGTTCACCTAAAAATATAAATTCTCTCATAATTTAGTCATCCTCATACCATTCCAGATGACTTCCTCTCTTAAGTTGAACATTTACAGTTGATTAAAATGCCATCATTTTATTTCTTTGTATGGTACCCTGGTAAAGCTCTGAAAAGCACATACTGTACACCCATCATTAAAATAATCTAAATGGTTTTATGATTAATGAGGAAACGAGCAGACCTCTGTAATACAAGAATTTTATTGGTGGCATAATTTTAACATTTATCTGGCTTGACTGTCAAACATCACAACACGGGGTCATTTTCTTACTCTTGACAGAAACCTCAGCCCTGATGAGTGACTGGGTCACCTGAAATCTCTCTGCATCTCTCTGTTCTGCCATCATAACATCCATCATTCTTAGGTGCCACCTTTCCTGCCCCTTTCCATCGCCTCCATCCTTCCTGCTTCGCTGTTTCCATAGCGATGTCTTCTTGTGCCCATAATGACTAAAATCTCTTTAAGAGGTCCAGCACAAACCCCTTTACTTTCTCTTTGCCCTGTTCTTTTGCCTTTCTTTCCACAGCACTTTTGTCACCTTGACGCAATCTCACCTTTTAAGAAAAGTCTGGAAAGAACAAGACGTGTCCGAAAATGCAAAGCTCGCAGCGGCACCTCCATAATGTCAGCACGTCCCTTGTGTGTAGGTTAGTCACTCACGTCAAAACAAAGAAGGTAGAAAAATGCACCTGTTCGAGTTGAATCTATCTTGAATGCCGTGTTCTTTGGTTAAGAGATTATAATGACAGAGTTTAAAACACAGTGGAGGAACACTTAGAGAAACTTGCAGTGCACTGGTGTATCAGGCAACCGAACAGTAAAAGTGATTGATTATATCAAATCATTACAGACAATTGTGTGATGTTAAACAAACTGGCTGTTTAACAATGAAAAATGGTGTGACCTTTATAATGTATATTGTGTCCCAAACCACCTCTTGAGTAGAAAATATGTAAACAGGAATAAAAACTGCAATCTTAAAAATATCTATATTAAAATATGTAAAATAAATATTTATATGTAAAATATACAACTTTTTATTGAAGGATTTTCTTGTTTTTCTTATTATTCTTATTATTTTTTATTTCCTTAAAATGTGATCGAGTGTTTTCTACCCTTGTGTGGCGTTACCCTTTGTTTTAGTTACGCAGCCAGTGTTCTCTGGTCTAGAATTCCCATGCATTATTCATTTTTTAAATCAATAGAGTCATAGAAATGTATATAAATATACTTTACAAATGTACATAATATATGCACACAAACAGCATTTATGGATAATAGTCGCATTTACCTCTGTAAAATCACATTTAGGATATTTTTTAATAAAACATAAACAGATGCATACTGTTCATAGATGATTAAACAAATAAATGTATAAATGAATGCATTTATTATTAAATAAAAATAATTTTTAAAAAAAACTTTGTTGAACAATGAACAAGCTTATCTCGAATAAATATAAATGTCTGCTAAATTTTTCCACAAACATTGACCCAAACACCACACAATGATAACCATACTGTAAATAAGCAGAATAAAATAAAACTACCAAATTACATGTGTCGGTATCCACAGATATTATTGTGACTAATCTGAATCTAGTGTCTGCAAAAGTTAGTCTAAGTTAACTGAATATCAGTTTTGGAACACAGATTCTAATCTGCCGCATCTTGGAGTAAACCAGACAGAAACAGTGCGAAAGCACAGTAGATAAAAAAGCAGAAGAGGTTTTTGCATGGGATGCCAGTGGGGGAGACGACCAGCGATGAAGTACCACAACAACACTGATCTAGAGGAGGAATGTGGAGGGGGGGTTCAAACGCAGAAAAGCATCGAGCCATGACCGTTGTAGCAGCATGTAGGCGCTTGTTACTGATGTGGCAGAAAATATGTGCCGACAGGAAACGAGGATGCCAGCTGTCCCTCGATTATGACATTACCTCGCAAGAATGCGCGACAGCGGAGCCAAATGTGACTCACGGAAGATAAATAATAGAGGCACGAACCATGACCTTCTGGCCTTGTGTTAGGAGCTACAAACAACCTCCTTGTGTCCTCCTGAAAGGCCAAGACTGCGTGTCAACAATTTCACCAACCGTCTATGATCCACCTGAGGGATTGTTTGGACTCTCAGTAATTAATAGCAATTAAAATGAGTGCATGCTAATGCTCCACGTTTGCAAAATTGGGGTTTCGGCACGTCCAAAACAGCTGAAAGCTTTTTTCTCCGGCAGAAAAGCATGCATTGCTAAACAGCCAACATGCAAACATCCAAACAACAACAACATCAGTGCGTGGGTTGAAATCATTATTTTGTGGATGATCCATTAGTTTAATTCTGCAGAGAATCTAGAACCACCACACAAAAAACCTTGCAGATTATTCTTACATAAAAACTGCATTAATATACATTTTTGCTTGGGTTGTGCATTGAGGTCATTGTGTATAAAAAAAGTTCACATTAAAAAACAAAGAAGACGTCTTAGGGTGCATTTGCCTGTTTGAAAAAGAGAACATCTCTTTACCTTAAGACATATTTCATCCAAAATATGAATTCTTTCATCATTTATTCACTCCACGTGGTTAAAAACCTGTATATGACTCAACACAAAAACAAGATATTTTGAGAAAGGCCTCAGTGGTTTTGTGTCCATACAATGGAAGTCAAGGGGGTCCAGTGTTGTTTCATTGTCATGATGTGGAGTAAATAGATCATTGGTTTTAAGACCAATCGGTACCACACAAAGCCGCCGTCACGTATCGCAAAATTAGCATGTTAGCGTTGAGTCACACAACCAATGTGCTTACCTGATCTATCATTGCTGTCACTTGCTGAACACTACTGTACACTTCCCCGTCCCTAATGTACACCTTATTAAATTACATGGCTCACCACACTCTGATCAAACCGCACCCCACCGTGAGAAGAAGATTATCATTCGTGCAAGGTATTCCAGCACCTCCATGATCAGCTCTTTTGTTCACAACGTGAACTTTTTGATCCACACTGTAATCCTCTTCTTACAGCAGACACAGTTCTGGTAATGTACTTACGAATGGGAAGCGGCATTAGATATAAAATAATAAGCTTTTGCTGTCCCTTCCTCTTTCGTTCTGGCATCAGAGTCAAAGCATTCCACCGTAAACAATAGAAGGGCATGAACCATACGCTCAGCAAGCAACCGTTACGATGCAGTTTGCATGCCGGAATACACAGCCTGCTGGTTTGATCCCTTCAGGGAAGCAGCGGTCTCCGGAGACTAATGTTCAGCATATGAGACGGGGAGAGCCATCAAGACTTAGCCATGTGCCCCGTGGCATTGGAGATCATGCATATTTCATGAAAATGGGCAACAAAAAAAAGCAGACAGTGAAGGCCACTAGCGGTGCTCTTGAATGACAGCGGTGAGCTTTGGGCCGTGGCTTGGTGGGTCATGTTTGGTAAGCTATATTTGAAAATAGCATAACAGACTCCTTAAATGGCTTCCTATAGGCGTTTCGGACGGCCCTATGAATATCTAAACTCCTACATGAGGGAATGCCGCTCGCACCCATAATGCAATTCATGGAAGCACAAAAAAATAGCCTGCCTCAATGCTGCATTAAATAAACCAGTGTTTATTAAACATCAGTAAAACTCAAGTGCCCCTTCATCAACAGCAACCCTAAAATGAGTTTTAGTTTAATTCAGAATATACAGGATGTCATTGTGAATTATCATTATTATGATTAAACCCGCCATTGTTATAATGATCTGCTTTTAAACGAAAACCATCAATAATGTGGGTGGAAAACAGGTCACCAAGTATCCGTCTCTCAAATGAAATCTGATGAAATCTATTATTTTATAACTGCAGTTTGATTTAATTGGCCAAGACTTAATAAGACACAAAAAGCCATTAAAGGACATGAGTGACATCAATAAAAGGCACAGTTAGACAAAACGTACAGAAAAAACTAGCATAGGTTTATTCCCTATTACATTAACTGAACGATATAGGGCCAGTCTGTGAATTTCAACAAATACTTGCCCAAACATTGTTATTATATTTGGTCATTAGAAGTTTTGAGGTCAAAGGTGGCATTCCTCCGGATACGCGTCACCATTCCCACACACCACGGAATCGATAAATGCAAAAGACTGGAGATATCTAAGTCATTTAACATCTCCACTTATGTTTTATCCATGCTGAAGTAATTACCACAGCTGGCTTCAACCGTCCTCCCCTATCCTTTGAAGAGCGGTAATGACTTCAAATCACACATGGGAAGATAAACATTGATGGGTCATATGTGCACCGGATCGTGTGTATCTCTATTCAAGTCTTAAAATTGCATGTGGGTGACGGGTGTGTTTTTCACCTGCTGTATAACTGGTGGTTGGTAGATCACGTGTCAGTACGGAACGTTCTGTACAAAGAAAGTTTAACCTTTTTAAAGGTGAAGTGTGTCATTTTTGTGCTAGTAGTGCCATCAAATGGAAATGTGGGGATCACCTGGGGACTTTGTGCAACGGAGTGTAGATAAAAATAAATCAACCTCAGTACTTCTGTATAGTATTCTAGACCCGAAATATGAGCTTATTGGGCTTTGGTAGACTACCTAAAGTCAAAATAGTCCACTCTTATTGTCTATAATGTGTTTTCGTCACAACATTAAGCCAAGTTGCATTTGTTGTCTACAGTCAAAATAGCACAAAACTTCATGACAAGCTATGATCTGATTCCTGTTCAAGTCTTTTCACCTAGTTTTTAATATCTTGACACAAAAATGAATTGTGAACTCTACCTCTGCTCAATAAACCATGATTTCAGGTATCAAATGTAAAGTAGTCCCGCCCCAAATTTACAATATATATCTATATATAAAGTATATAACATTCCTCAACATTCCTATAACACATCTGAACTTTGCAAACGCAGTGCTCTCTCTCTCTTGCTCCAGCTGGTTGAATGCGCATGCTCCTTCTCCATTCTCCCTGGTTGACGTGTGCTTTTTCATCTCACTCTCGAGGGTTGAAGCTTGGGCGTGATTTTCCACTAAGGCTTGTACAATTAGGGACTAAGAAAAGTTGTTAAGTAAGGGAATTTTATGTTCAATTTTTTTTCCTAAACCTATACGAACGCTGGGGGGAAGTGTATCAAGCACAGAAATACTACGGCATACGTCCAACTAGTTTTTTGATAAGTTGACCATGTCAAGCATGAGAAGCCGGCACTCAGAATGCATGAAACACCGTTGCACATCCCCTTTAAATAAACTTGGCCGTCTCGTTTTGCCTAGTACACTACATAGCCTTTCAGCCTGGACTTAGCCATCAATCCGCTTTTAAGATGTATGATTACACAATTAAACCCAAAGAATACCCCAAAAGTTCTCCCTTTTAACGGTAAACAAAGTGTAGACGCTCCTCCGTTTGTTCAGGGCCATCTGCTGAGAGCTCTGCTTTTGCTGCGAGCTGGATTTAAAGCTCTTCAAACAGGCTCAGAGATGATTCTGCTGCCACGACGGGTTTAATCTGAGCCGTGCCACTGGCTCGGTGCCCTTTTAAGAGCGCTCGGTAAGTGTCGGCCTCTCCGAGGGTGTCAAATGCAACAGAGGGGCACCGGGAACCGGTTGTTTACTCAGCAAGGGAAAATTTTGAAGCCTTACAGAATAGCTGCCGTAATGGGAACCTTCCATATAGGTGAGGCGGCAATCAGAAAAAGACGGAAAGTGGGATCGAGAAGGAGAAAAAAAATGATGTGGAGGCGGCAAGGAAATAAAAGACACGCTGAAATTCTCCTTGACATTTGAATAGACTGCAATGGCGTTGCAGAGGCTCGAAGCGTGCATAAGCTTAAGAGCCGGCGAATAAAAATATCATGTCAAGACGGCGGAGAGGAGAAGATTCGGAGAGTCGGAGCTAGACAGATAGAGAGGGAGGGAGGGGGCAGAAAGAAAATCACCACTAGACCAAGTGGTGATTTTCAATTCCCCCCTTGTCATTGCAAGTGGGTGTAAAGTTCAGCCTCCTCACAAATTGGACGGGGGAATTTGTTCTCCCTTGACATTCTCTGCGGAGGTGTCACACGGAGGAGCCGGCGGCCCGCTCTTTTGGAGGGAGATGACAGGGCCATTGTCAGGCCGGGAAACACAGGCCCCGCTGTACATCGCGACACCGGGGCACTCTTTCAGACGTCGAAGCCGGCCTCTGAGAGGAAAGCAATGCAGGCGCGATCTCTTGTGCCAGGCTGTTAGGAGATAAGCTAAAGAGGTTGTAGATCACGACGTGTTTTGGGGAATAAGGTGAACGCACGTCTTAATTACCTGGCTGACATCACACAGCTGTCCGTGATATTTGGAGATGTCTAGAAATGCGGATGATAAATCCCTGCGGGGGCTTCTGAACGCTCGAAGACAGAGGGACCCTGTCTCGCTCTTCGCCAATCTCTTCATCAAGCGCATCATCATTTCTCACACTCAGCTTGCGACGGAGGCCACAAGGGAGCCTGTGGAAACCACCGCACCCCACCCCCTCCAACGCAGTTTCGCATGCTTGGCAAAATAAATTCTGCTCTTTCTGGGGAAACAGGCGCAGACACCTTCCAAATTAACTGTGACAAAAAGAGCTCCCCGCAATCCCAACTGATGTTGCTTCTGATCACGCCTGGTCATTAGCAGATGCGGCAGTTAATGTAAATGTGCACGCTCATGTTGTCCCAAAGGAACTCATAGAGGTTTGACTTTTGCATACAGCTGATTTCAATGCAAGCCGACACCAACCCAATTACTAGTGCATGCATCTGGACAAGGTGGTATGTAATAACCTGAAGAAAGCTTGCATGAAGTGTCAAATGTGTGGCTTGTTACTCTTGAGTTGCAAGAAAATTGTAATGGCAAAGCAGATGGCAACAGAAAAACAGGCACAGCGCTCTCTGTTAGTGATTATACTGAGCTGTGACATGAAAGGCGGTGTTATACAGTAGTGTCCGAAAGTGACGTCCAACTTTAAAATAGCTGTCTTCTCTCTTTATTCAAACATATTACTGAAGATGTGTTTAAGGAACAATTCACCCGAAAATGAAAATTCTGTCATTGTTTACTAAATATTTATTCACTTTTGAATACCATTGCAATTATTCAATTGTAGTCAATGGTGACCTAGAACTGTTCGGTTACAAGCATTCTTTCAATTATCCTTCTCTGTCTTCAGAGGGTGAGTAAACGAAGACAGAATTTTAAATTTTGGGTAAACTGTCCCTGGGCAAAAAAAATTACACAACACATGGGCAATTCCAGCGTTATGGATGTGCCATTTTCAATCAAATCTTGAAATATGAATTCTCAGAGAATGTATTTATTACTAATATTGAACCATCTATTAATATTTTCCATAACTCCTGATGATAAAGACCAGACATCAGAAAAAATCAGTCTATGCATGAATGTAGTCAAGCCCCTGAAAATGATAAAATAAGGTCTCCAGACTAAAGTTGGGCTGACGATGCAATCATCCTGACAGAAATCACGATGGGGGGCCAGCATCCTGATTCCAACAATTTCCTCATGTGACTCTCGCTGCTCTGTACTGCAAGTCACTTTGTAAACAAATATGAACAAGGCTAAGGTAGGGTGACCAAATGAGCCATTTCTTCCGTACGCTTCCTTGCCAGGATTCGGTTGCGTCTTCCGGGAGTCGCATTTTCGCCGACCGCATACGTGATCAAGGTTTATTTTTTCAGGTTTTATTTTATAAAGGCATTCGTTATATTTCAATGTCAGAATGACTACAATGAACTACAATGATTATATGTTTTAAGTGATGTTAAATGTTAATTTAGCTTTCCTGTAGCTCAGTGGTAAGAGCATTGCGTTGTGGGTTCGATCCCAGGGGATAGGATAAAGCAATGTAAGTCGCTTTGGATAAAAGCGTCTGCCAAATGTCTAAATGTAAATGTTAATTTTATGATTCTTTTTTTTACTGAAACATGTCTGTGCAGCCCGCGTTGTTTAAAGACGCAAGTCTCACTCGTGTCTGCGTTGTATAAAGACGACTCGTTCCTACACAGCCCCTGTTGTATAAAGTAGACTCCTGTCTGCGCAGCTTGTGTTGTATAAAGAAGACTCATGTCTGCGCAGCTTGTGTTATATAAAGAATACTCGTTACTACGCAGCCCCTGTTGTATAAAGTAGACTCTTGTCTGCGCAGCTTGTGTTGTATAAAGAAGACTCGTGTCTGCGCAGCTTGTGTCGTATAAAGAAGACTCGTGTCTGCGCAGCTTATTGTATAAAGAAGACTCGTTTCTGCAAAGTTCACATTGTATAAAGAAGACTTGTGTCTGCGCAGCTTGTGTTGTATAAAGACGACTCGTTCCTACACAGCCCCTGTTGTATAAAGTAGACTCTTGTCTGCGCAGCTTGTGTTGTATAAAGAAGACTCGTGTCTGCGCAGCTTGTGTTGTATAAAGAAGACTCGTGTCTGCGCAGCTTATTGTATAAAGAAGACTCATTTCTGCAAAGTTCACATTGTATAAAGAAGACTTGTGTCTGCGCAGCTTGTGTTGTATAAAGAAGACTTGTTTCTGCGCAGCTCACATTGTATAAAGAAGACTTGTTTCTGCGCAGCTCACATTGTATAAAGAAGACTCGTGTCTGCGCAGCTTGTGTTGTATAAAGAAGACTCGTGTCTGCGCAGAATGTGTTGTCTAAAGAAGACTCGTTTCTGCGCAGCCCACGTTGTATAAAGAAGACTCGTGTCTGCACAGAATGTGTTGTATAAAAAGAAGCGTGTCTGACTCGTCTCTGTGCATCCCGCGTATGATTAAACGTAGTATAACGTAGTATAAACGTAGTATAAAGAAGATGCGTGTCTGTGCAATCTGAGTTGTAAAAAGTATTGCTTCACTTTTTAATGCCGCCCAACCCTACTCCAGACATCACTTTTGGCTGCTACAGTATAATTTACTTTAAAAAAAAAAGACAAATACACTGCTAATTTTACACAGCTTTCAACCAAGAAAAATGCTTTTTAGTCCCAGATGGTGTAATTACTCCATCTACCAGCAGGGGTTGAGTGAAAAGTGGGAAAGTGACCCCTCTGCTGAAATTAAGTGCAGAATGTAACTGTCCTTGGTGCTGAAACTACTGCAGTCTGTTCAATAATTGTGTTCTACTGAACCCAGTGCATCACGTAACTGTCCAGGGTCCTGAAAGAGAACATGCTACAGATCTGTCCACCGTTCCGGCCAGCTGTCTGAAACTCCTCTGACATTATACAGGGTTTCATATGAGAATCAGTGTCAGTAGGTTGGCACAACATAACAGGGAACAAAGAGAACACGGGCGGCAGACGCACCCGCCGAGACGTCACGCGACCAGATTATAGGGACAGCGACACTGTCTAGGCCCTAATCCTTATCTGGGAGATTAGAAAAACATGACACTGCGCTCATCGGATCCTTTTAATCATCCAAATGTTTTGTCCTCGCCTAACTTTACGAAAATGCTCCCGAATGGAATGAGAAATGAATCTGTCTGGAGGTTATTCACGAAAAACATATTTGGTTTGGAAAGATAAATAGAATAAGGAGATCTAATTCAGATTCAGTCTTTGTAAATAAACGCCAATGGAGCAGAAGCCGATCTGCTCACATTGTATAATTGATACGTTTATTTCAAGCCATTTACATGCAATCTGCTCGCTAGATGGTATCAAACGATATTAGTGTCTTGCTCTGCAATCTGACAAAAGAAATTAGGTCTGGACTGACTTCCTCCGGCACCAAAAGCTGAACAAAGAAGGAACTGGATGAAGTTGTAAATAGAGTGATAGTAGAGGAAGTCATGTAAAATTAAACTCAAGAGTTGGACAAATAAAGAGTCATCGTGACCTTGTAACCTAGTGAGTGCTATCTGTCTTACTTCTTGCTGTCAGATTCTTTCTCTGGATTAAACATAACTGGAGCCATGTTCTACCGGCTGAGCTACTGGACTGCTGACAGGATGGTTTTGAATCCCAGGAAACATAGAAATTAATGTGTACCTTGAATGTGAGCTGCTTTAGACAACTGTCATATTTAAATGTTCTTCTACACCTAAGAAAATATATATATTTTTTAATGTAAGTAATCTAAATTTAAACATGCAATTCAAATCTGCTTTAAAAACGGAAAAACGTTGCAAGTCATTGTAGAACTATCCTATAGAAATACTAGAATACTAAAAAGGCGTACATTTAAGTTTATAACGTTTATCAATTCAGTTTATTAAATCACGCCCAGATGCCTTGAAAATGTAAGCTAAACGTCTGTCTGCTACTTTACAGAAAAACATAGTCTACAAACTGTAATACCTCTAAGTTTGTGGAAAAAAATCTATGTTTAATTGGATATTTTTTCTGGCACACAACAAGAAGAAACTGCAATATTTTAATTTAGTAAAGTACTTCATTAAACTACATAAATTAATGATCCGTTTTACAGTAGATAGCACAGTAAATGATCTCAAAACACTGTCACACAAGTGCGGCTGGATCAACAACACGTTTGCAACTTTAAAACAGCGAGAACCCAGGAGTTACTTCTACATCACACCAGGATTTATTAATAAGTAAACAAGTTAGTTTCTATTGAACATACTTTTAAATGGTTGTCAATTAAAAACGTTCTTGTTGAATGATGCAATATGGTATACAGTAGTTATGCTATCTAGCAACAGGGACTACTTACAAAAGCTAAATAGCCAAACCTTGACCCCTGTTCACACCACATAACCACATAATACGCCATTGAGCTATGAAAGCAAGAGCTTATAAAAGCTAACCAAAAAACTATTTAGCACAACAGGTGAACGTTTGTGTGTCCACATGTATTACTTTGCACTGCCTCAAGGAAGACAAAATTTGCAACTGTAAAGATCTATCATCTGCAACTGTGTAATGGGACTCAAGTTCAGTCATTACTACTGTATAAGCTTTGCTGTATGTGACATCAGGGAGGAGAAAGTACTCAGTCATTCCGCTCTCGGCTCATTCTACCTACATACATGCACACTACAAAGCCCTCGTGGGACTTTCCAAGGTTTTAAAGGAATACCCTGAAAAGAAATCTGTCATTTTTACTCTACCTCATGTTCTGTATGACTTTCTTTATTCCGTGGAACACTAAAGGCAGAATGTTAGGGACTGACAATCTCAGTCGTCATTCACTTTCATCTTTTTGTCATACAGTAAAAGTGACTGGTGACTAAGGCTGTCAGTCCTTAACATTTTCCTTTGCAAAGAAAGGAGATCATACAGGTTTGCAACAACATTCGGGTGAATTTTCATTTTTTAATGCATTTTAATATTAAAGTTCATAGCAGAGTTGTTTTATCTATATTTATTATGGCTGTTAAGCGATTCATCACGATTAATCACATCTAGACTAAAAGTGTTTACATAATATATGTCTATGTACTGTGCATACTCATTTTATAATAATAAACACACACACATACTCTACATGCATATATTTTTTGAAAAATACAAAAATTACTTACATTTATTTATAATTTAAATTATTGGTTAATATAAATAAACATGTTGAAATATTTCCTAAATATGTATGTATGTGTTTATAAATACAAAATAAATATATGCACAATAAACCAAGGTACATTATCTAAACAGAAACATTTATTCTGGATGTTATTAACCGTATGACAATTTTTCCGTCTTAATATTTATAGACAGAATGGAACAGAATACGGGGATTTAAGGACACATTTATACCCTCCTTTAAAAACTGTGAATCTAAAATGAGTCCGCACAAGATTAACTCGTCAACATGTCATAAGTATTGACACGTTCTTAAAATTTGCATTCCTTTCAATCAATGGGCACCAAAAACCACCACCTCATGCGCAAACACTCGCATGACACTTCCTATTCCTGTACACCTGCATCTAGGCAAAAGTTCACCCCATCTACCCACCTCCCAAACAGCCACAAAGCATCGACGTGCACCGCTAACTCAGTCGCCGTAAAACATTCTCATTTAAACCAAATTTATTGAGAAACCAGAGAACGTGCCCGCACGAGCGCAGCCGCTGTGATAAAGTGCCCACTCGTACCCTTGCCAAGTCTGCGGCAGAAAGCCGTGCCTACAGTGTGTTTGTAATTGTGATTCTGTTTCACAGTGTGATCCTTCAGGCTGCTCGTTTGGTTTATTCATGACTCGGGTTGGCGACTGGAAACACTAGAGAAGAATCTTTAATTTTACAATCAACCGGGGCCGGCGGATCCATGTGAAGACGGCTCTAATTAAAGTCAAAAGGAGCATCGACCGTTTTCTAATGGAATAATTCAGATGAGCCATGTTGGTCCATGGAAGACTTTCATCCTCCATTCCCATTCATTAGAATGCATTACACTTGTGTGATTTCTGGCAGCTTGTATTTGCTTCGAGCCCGCGAGCCAGCGCTGCCGTCAAAGAGATTCGGGCTCGCTCGCCCGCTCTCTCTCTCTCTCTCTGAATGTGTTTGTTAGTCTGTGCAGGAAGCGACCCATTGAGGAAAGCTCTGGGATTATGTGCTCTGGTTAAGCAGAGGCCAGGCGGGGCATCAGAGAGCGAGCGCGGCTGCACAGTTTGCCTAGCGCATCGGTGTTGGACGGGGGCCCGGGGTTACCGCAGGTAACATGAGCAGGGATGGAGACCACACTAAACACCAGGCACGGAGCCATTAATAGTTTCACAGCATCAAGGTGTGGGGGAACGTGTCAAAAGATGACACTGTCAGTATAAAGTGTAAAAACAAAATATATAAACACTGACGAACTGTAAAAACAGAGAATTAAAACATGGCCTGGAGTTGTATGTGCTATACTGGCCATCACAGAGCTATGTGAAGAACGTCTCGGCTTACTGTATACTGTATGCGGGTTTGAATCAATAAAACTGCCTTTAAACTTTTACACTTTTTAATCTTTGAAAATATTTTTATGACATACATATGAGGTCTATGTTAACCGACAACAAACTGCTAACAAATCTGAACGCCCGAGGGCAAAATAAATCAAGATACTGACAGTACACTCTTCAAAATAAAGAGGCTTAAAAGGTTCTTCACTCTGATGCCATAGAAGAACCATCTCTTTCTTAATTTTTTGTATTCTGAAGAACCTTTTTTGCCACAAAGAACGTTTTGTGAAACAGAAAGATTCTTAAGATGTTTAAGGTTGATTATGGAACCAAAAGTTTCTTCTATGGCATCGAAGAACCTTTTGAAGCACATTTTTTTGAGAGTGTATTCAGTATCAACCTGAAAAAATAAATAACAGTATTAATCCAAAAGCAATTTAACTTTCAATAACCCTACAAAACACATCCAAATATTGATCTATATGAATTGTTTAACAGACCGGCAAGCAAGTTTCCTTTCCCGCAAATGCATTATTCCAGATACATGATAAACGACTTTAACTATCATTTCAAAGCCTCCGGAAAAATCAAAAACGGAACTCGCTGGCAGCGAGACCTCATTTCTGCCGCACTTTGAAGCGGATGTCACGCCACGCGGTTTCCTTCAGGCTTGTGAGTAAGTTCCACTGAGCCTCGGAGACCGACACGTCCCCTGTTTCCTCTCGCTTCCATCTTCATTCGCCACTGATGTTCAACCAATGGTTTTTGAGTAGACGCAGTCAACACAACCATATGACAGGGATTCATGAAGTCTGACAGAAACATTATCAAATATGCATTAAATCTCACAACTGGCAATGTGGAGTGCCTTACAATGTTTGTTGTAGCATACCATGTTTGGAGAGGCAGGGTTTGTTGCTGTTATGGGATGTTGGGGCGATGCATTATTCAGAAAAAAAGAATTAAAGTATCAAAGTTCTTTTGCTGTTCTCTATGGTGCACATTTGCACAAGCGATCAATCAAACCCGGTTCTCAAAGTTGCCACTGCATTTCTCTTGAGGTGGTTTTCTGAATTTCAAACTCTGTTTCGCTTCGTTGTTTTCCTCTCTTCTCTGTCAACACACAGCTAAACCTGTAAATGAGATTCTTTAACCTGTGCTTAATTAGGTAATCGTGAGGTCTGTGGGAGTCGATGTGAGATTCAGTCTGCCGGGGATTGGCTTTGATCTTCCTTTAACCCAGCGCGCCTCCCCCAGGGGCTCGATCTTAGCCCGGTGCCGCCAACGTCCGCAGGTGTGAATCGGACACGCAGCGGGAAGGGTCAAAAGTCACCGGGTCCGAGGTAGAGAATGAAAGATAGAATTAGCGATACAAAGACAAAACGAAGGACTTTGCTGCTAGGAAAGGTACGACTATTTACAGCAACGCCGTCAGGGGAGCGAGCGAAAACATGGGATTATAAAAAGGCTTCGGAAAACATTTCCCCAGTTGAGGTAAAGACAAGGTGAGGCACACAAACCCAAGCACATGAAACAGATAGAGAAAAGCTTCAAAGCCCTCGGGTTGATTTGCGAAATGAACTTCATTAGCATAGTCGGCTGAAGTATGCGGTTTTCAAACACAAACGCTTCTTGTTGGAAAACAAACACAGGATTACACTCGAAAAGTAATTTGACTTGAAAGCGATACCTTTGAAGGGATACTTCACCCCAAAATGAAAATTCTGTCATCATTTACTCACCTTCGAGTTGTTCTTAATCTGTATACATTTATTTGTTCTGATGAACACAGAGAAAGACATTCGGAAGAATGTTTAACCAGACAGATTTTGCCCCCCATTGACTTCCACAGTAGGAAAAAATACAATAGTAGTCAAAAGTGCCACAGAACTGTTTGCTGTCTTTCTCTAAAAAACCTTCTTTTGTGGTCAACAGAATAAGAAAAGTAAAGGTAATTGTTCCTCCTATGGGAGTCAATGGGGGGCTAAATCTGTCTTGTTGGTTTTAATCATTCTTCTAAATATCTTTCTATGTGTTCTTCAAAACAAAGACATTTAAACAGATTTGGAACAACTCGAAGGTGAGTAAATGATGACAGAATATTCATTTTTGGCTGAAGTATCCCTTTAAGCATCCACAGAGATCCAATGTTCATTACACTTACAACAAAATTGTAGAACGTAGGACCCGAGTCTCCTTCTCAAATCCGAGAGTGTTGAACCATTAAAGACACTCTATGTGTTTTCTTTTTGCAGTTTGTGTATGTACACTAAAGCTAAAACCTGAGGTTCTTAGTCAAATCACTGAGGCTTGAAGACCGACGAGGGCTAAATTATTTACACTCAAATTAGGGCAACATCTACACCCTATACATACTAAACAGAATAGCTGCGGCATACGCACTTATTTACACCGGCCCTGTTAAGCCAGCTAATGAAATCCACTCAAGGACAAGCTAAAGCATGAGGCAAACAACAACAGTGAATAAGAGCTTAACAAGCGCTAACAAAACCTGCCAACTTGTTGTTATTAAAGCTAAGGTCATGCATAAGTGTCCGTTACTAAAATGAATGAAAATGCTACTGAAGTGTACATATTCATTATGGTAGATGTTGTCATGGTATATGTACCAAAACCTAGTGAGCTGCCTATGTGGGGAGCATTTTAGGACATTATTGGCCACTTTGCAATTTGTAGCCACTGGTTCCGACGCACTTCTTGTTTAACATTTTGATATGTTAATGAATGTTCTGTTGATCGTATGTTGTTAACACGTTTGTGTAGTATTAAAAAACTGAAACAGGAAGTTCTTCTGGCCCAGCATTGTTTACCAAAGTGGTCTATAGGCATCTAAAATAAACAGTCCACCCAAAAATATTTTTTTGTGGAACAAAAAATATGATATTTTATTTAGTTAAAAATTGTTGGTTACCACATTCCTCGAAATATCTTCATTTGTGTTTAGCCATCACATGGGTTTGGAATGACATGATGAGTAAATGATGTAATCATTTTTATTTTCTGGTGAATTATCCCTTCCAATATTTGTGAGTGATGTGTATTTTTCTGCAACACGCAAACTCCAGACTCTCTTAAAATCAATTAAATGGTTTCCATCAATTCCCATGAGAAGCGCTATTTACAGTATGTGATGCGAATTTGCTCGCTATGCAGAACGTTCCAAATCAGTCACTTCAGAACTAGACGCCACCTTTGAAAGCACTTTCCTATGTAGGCAGCAAGCTAGATTTCTAAACACAGCCATCCTTTAAAAATATGCTTGGGTAGTTTTTATACTACAGAACAACCATCACCATGTATAATCTTCCTCCAAATACACCATTTAAAGTATGCAAAAAACTTTCCCTGGGTTTGGTAAACTGGGTTTGGCTGTGTTTTTGTGGTAAATCGATGCTAAACGTCTGACATCTTTTGATCATTCGATCCCTCTGTGTGTAAAGCAGCAGGCCGCATTTGACAGCTGCACATTTTGACTCCAAAGTCTTTTTTCATCCCTGAGCTTTCAAAAAGAGATGTTGCTCCCCTGCGCTCGGCGGGGGAAACGTTTCTATCCGGTTCCAGACTGAGTATTATCCACATGCACCTATCTACATCAGATAACCCAGCAGATCCAGCCCGTCTCTGGATTTTTCCAGTTCCATTTCCGTGCAGGAAGCCCTCAGAGAGGGAAAATTATACAGTCCATAGCAACACAGGTGCAGGCTGGCAGATAGACGGAACAAAGCGGCCAGGCCTCCTGCCGTCGTCTCGGGAGAGGGAGGGGCCAATGCAGATAAAGTGAAAATCCAGACATTTACAGTATTTGTGGATTAAAAGATTAGATGGGAAATACAACAATGTATATGAGACATACGCCGATAAAGAGTAACATGATAACATGCGGCCTTGGCTACAGTCAACAGAGATTTTTTCTTAAATGTAAACTGACAGGAATAATTGAGACGGGTGTTTGCCGACATATACATGAAAGCCAACGCGTTCCAGCAAATGCGTGTCAATTATCAGAGGCGCGGCGCATCTCGCGACTGGAACTAAAAGCAACGTAGGTCGTTCCATCAAAACATCATAACCTTGAAGCCTTCGGTTCAATAGCTCCTACTTGAGCTCCTCACTATTTACCGCACTGTCTCGCTGCGGATAAACAGAGGAATGATCGGCATGCACAATAGACATAACAGCGTGGGAACGATTCTGCTTGAGAGAAGTGTTACAGAAGATTTCACCAAACTGACTGATTTTGTGTCAGTTGATGGGATTGACAGTTAGACAGAAGATCAATGGACTGCTGAGATGACAGAGGCATTAATCATGGTAATGTGTTCATAATTGTGATGAAATGATCATAGGTCAGCTAACATGGGTTATTGTGTCACTTCAGAAGGCAGAAAAGACGTAGATAAAATAGAACAATGGATGTGATTGTAATATTTTCATTTTTCTGTGCAGTTCTGTACTGTGAATGGGGAAGGGACCTTTAACCCAAATTCTGTCATCATTTGCTCACCCTCGAGTTGTTCCTGTATAAATGTCTTTCTTCTGATGAACAGAGATGAATTGTTTTTGGAAGAATGCTTGTAAACAAATGGTTCTTGGCATCCATTGACTACCATAGTAGGAAAAATTACAATCAATGGTCAATGGTGCCCCAAAATTGTTTTTGGGCAAAAACTGCATCATGACTCTTTACATATTGAATAAATTTCTATTCATGATTTTCATTTAAATGGGTTGGAAACGGCATATTTAAGGATTTTTTTTGAAAAAGGGGTTTTAGCATTTAACACCCACTATTAGCAAACTACAGAATAAGAGTCTTTCTGAATTCTTCTCTAAAATTATATATTTTAATCAATGAATAGCCATAAAATCGCTAAATAAAACTTAACTGCTTCAAATAAAGTACCTTGGACTGACATTTGGTGACGGTGAACATTGAAATCATTGACACCATCGTTAATTGACTCTCTCTCTGTGACAGGGCACATCATTCTGCCGAAAGTAGCCATTAGCAGATGTGAAGACTGTGGCCATAAAGGGACGCACAAGGTCAGCAACAATACTCAGCCTGTAGCATTTTAATTATGCTCGATTGGTATTAAGAGCTTAATGTGTGCCAAGAAAATATTCACCAGATCATTATAGCTCCAGCATCAGCCCGGACCCTTGACATGAGGCAGGGCGGATCCAAGGATTCATGTTGTTTACGCCAAATTCTGACCCAACCATTTGCATGCAGCATACGACGGTGGGATCTTTCAGACCAGACCCCAGGAGCATCTTTGTTTAGGAACCTTGGTCTCACGTGACCAATGATTTTGGACTGAATTCAGTTTCTCTGACTTTTCTTTGCAAACCCCAGAGAAAAAAATCCCTGTAAATCAGCAATTTCCAAGAAACTCAAACCCGCCTGGCATCTTTAATCGTTACACCGTCAAAGTCACACCGATCGCATTTCTTTCTAATTCTCATGTTTGGTTTGAACGACAGCTGAAACTTTTCACCCAGGGTACGTTCCAGGTGCCTGATAACGCCCTGCAAAGCGAACACGGTGTACAGAGCACATCGATACATCACTTCACAGGAAGCGGGCAGGAAAATGTACCCATCTGTCAACGCACACCACCTCAGCACTGCACGAGCATGGCTAAAATAAATCTGGTGAAAAGGAGCTGAGCCCCTGGCATTTTGATTCGTCTTAATTCACCTCGGGAGCGGTTACTGTGCAGTTGTGCATGAGAGAGAAGCAGACAAGAGGTATCTGTTACAATGACCATGGGTTTCGTATCCGCCCAAGCGACACATATTGTAAATAAACCATCACAAATTTCATGCATTTGTTTTAAATCTTTGCTTATCTACAGATATTTTCTTCTGAATGTGTAGGCAAGCAGTGTCTCTTTAATAAAGGCCCCGTTGAATGTACACAACACATTAAACAACTCTAAGTGTAATGAGACTGAGCCGACAAAAAGCCTTTTGAAACTTTTAACAGAAACGCATTTACTTAGCATTAGGCAGATGCTTTACCCTTAAAGTGAATACACTTCATTCAGTGTTCAGTATATGCATTCGCTGGGAATCAAACCCACAACCCTGTTGTTGTAAGCAGCTCGCTTTACACTTTTAAAGAAAGGTGCTATGAAAGGTTCTTCACAGCCATGCCATAGAACCACCATTCTGTAAAGAACCCTGTCTTTTTTTCTTATAGACCACTTCGGAAGATGCATACAATGCAAGTTCCGTGATGGTCCAGAAGTACTTCCTTTTTCAGTTTTTTTGTTGGTGCACAAACAAAATACAACCAACAGAATATTAATAACCGAATCAAAATATGGAAGTGATTGTGCAAAAGGGTCTTTGGTCTAAAGTAGAGTTTCCCACTTTAAATAGCCTCACCATTTTTAAAACATAAAGGTTCTTAGGATGTTTAAGGTTCCAGAATGTATGGAACCATACAGCAACAAAAAAAGTTATTTTAGATTATCACCTGCCACCTTTCTTTTAAAGATTGGTCCCGCCACAGTAAAACAGATTCAGTCCAAAACAGAAACCTCTGTCAGCTCAAGCTATCTCTGTGGATTAATGTAGTGTTAGACACGGGACTACAGTTTTAACATTTACCTAGAGTGTAATGATATTTAGCGCATTTAAAATTTGGCTTGCATTCATTACAACAAAATCTAAGTAGTGATATGCTGTGACATTTACATTCCAGTCCCTCCGTACCTCTCCAGTTACATATTAGATACAAAGAGCCCAGTCCAGTTTCTTCAAGGTTACGGGAACCAAAAATAATATATGCATATTAATTCCACTGACCTTTATTCATTTCTGTCAGGCACCCTGTGGTCGGTCTTAAGACCGCTTTCCAGGGTAGCAGAAGAGTTGAGGTTGTGTTTACAATTTGTGTCGAGGCCCGTTCTGCAGATTTGGGAACAACCTGTGCAATTCTTGGACATAAAAAGTGTAAAATACACGAGCGGCAGAACGCGAGAGGAGACTGGGTATGACAGTTTATGATGAACTGGTGAAATAATGAATTTTTGGAGGAGATTTTGTAAGTGTAATGCCCTGCCACATAAACCGGCACGGCAAAGTTGTCAGTCGTCAAAAAAATGATGTTCCTGTTCTCAACGTACTCTGTTATGCATGCTAAAAGCCAGAGTTGCCATTTTGACTAAGAAAAACACCTCAGGTGTAAGCGAAAGGAATAATATACATATCTCTTCCATTTTTCAAAACACATTCAAATAAAAGGACAGGCGTCAAATCCTCTACAACAGAAAGGAAGGTGAATTATACCGAGTATTACATAAACTACACTCTTGTTCTCTGGGACTTTAAAATTCAGCAAACAAAATTCTCATAGTGGATTCAATATAAAGAGATTATTTATCCTTAGATCACAGCTAACGCGTTCGGCGGGGTGCCTTAGCACTCAAAGAGAAAGAAATAAAAACACATCTTTGTCATTTTCAGTCTCAGTTAACTGATTCGTTAGCAGGGGGCCACCGAGTGGAAGGCGGCACAGGATTTTAGCTGCGGGTGACCCCCGCAGAGCAGAGATTTATCTTCTTACTGTCTGGCACAGCTTTAGAGCAAGGGAGGAAGAAAAGGCCATCAGAGGGATTTTTCCCAGCCGACGGAAACACGTGGTTGTGAGACTGTCACGGACGGCCTCAGATGTGAGTTCCAGGCCTGGTGAGGCGCTCTCAAGGGAGGATGCTCTAGGGGAGCGTGGGGACGGCAGCCAGAATGCGAGTCAATCTGCTGTCAGTCTGTCAACACGAGACAACGAGACAGGCAGGAGAACATTACTGCTCCTCCGGGAGACTCTTCAGAAGCTTGGCGGCTACAGGTGGATGTGGCAAAACAAATGGGAAAGGTTGTGTTTTGAATGGAAAGTTCATACTGACGTCACTGGTGAAGCAGATGATGGGAGGACGCTCTGACCCGGTATTTCGCAAATATCCGTCTTCACGTTTTCAAGCAGAGCAGGTTTGGACACGGACCCCCCACAGCTATGACCGTCAATTATTTTTTTCACTGCATGATGTACGCATTGCCATCAGTGTCGGGGGACCTCGCCAGATTTATGGTCTCGCTCGAATGATTGAAACGATTGATTCCTTGGCTGGAAGTTATGTTGTATAAAAAAAGCCAGTTTGTTTTGTAGCCATGACAACTGCAAATGTGCAAACAAAATGGAAATACAAATTTGGCTGAAAACGTCTTCAATAATCCCAAATTTCTGTCATCATTTATTCACCCTTATGTCATTCAAATCTTGTGACTCCTATTATTTTGTCTGTGAAACAAAAAAAGGGACTTTTTGAGAATTGGTTTTGTGTCCGTACAATGAAAGTCAATGGGGGCCAATGTTGTTTGGTTACAAGCATTCTTCAAAATATCTTCTTTTGTGTTCTGCAGAAGAGTGCAATTCATACAGGTTTGAAATGATGCGATGGTAAGTAAATAATGAAAGACACATATTTTAACAGAAAAATCACTTTTATAGAACCAATCTTAGGAAAAAGTAATCCCTGATAAAGGCAGCCAATAGTGTTTCGACAGCAGTATTCTCTGCCTACAGATTTCGAGGTGAAGGTATCTCGGATGTTCCACGGTACTTGACAGAATGTTCCAGTTAAAGGTGAGTCAAATCTTTAGTCTTGGTCTCTCTGTCCTACTTAGAGCCTGTGTTATCGGTCTTCGCAACCCAAACCGAACGACTTTGTACGACGACTCTAAATTCTCCTCTCTCTTGAGAATCTGTGTCTTTCTACTTTCTCCCATTTTAAAAGAAATAATTTCCATTTGTCTCTTCATATGTCTTTTCCTCGCATCCCTTTCCTCAGTGTATGTAAATGACTGGCCTAGATAAAAGTATAAAGCGCCCATTCGTAGGGATTATACTCCTAATCTCAATACTTCATCATAACGCTTTCAGTGGTACGGGCTCATAAAATCCTCAGCAACCCATAAAGTAAAGAGCATGTACTGTTGGATAAAAAGCTGTGTTCCTCTGTAACTGTCCTCAGAAGAAACAGGCTCTGTAGATGTGACTGCGCAAATTATTGATAAGTGAATATCTGGTTATTCTGTAAAATTCAATATGATTTGCTCAAAAAAGAATTAAATTGCAGTTTAATCAATCTTAAACTGGTCTCCAAGCCTATGAAGTTTATTTGTGTTCTGGTTTTAAAGAAGTTTAATTGGAAAGGCTGTAAAACTAGGTAGACCAGCTGAAAAACCCAGGCCTGAATCAAATTATATATACAGTTTCAAAGCAACAACATAGCTTTGCACACTTTTGTGGCCCAAACTTAAAGGCATGGATAGCATTTTTTCAAAAACGTTTTTTTTGGGCCCAGTACCAAAACTAACTTGTAGCCAATCAGCAGTAAGGGGCGTGTCAGCTCATGTTGACAAGGGAAGAGAGCAAGTGGGCATTAGAAAGACTGTAGAAAGAGTGATGTCTTATTTAATATAGAAAAGTAAAGGGTTTTTACTTTTTTTGAAGTATAAAAAGAAGGATAAAAGTCAGGCTTGGAATCGTGTGAATATTATAAAGACTCTCCAGCAGAGACGCATTGGGACCCACGATATTTCGAAGGCTTTTAGCGGAGATAAATTAGCTCCTGCGATATGAAGGGTTTCCAGCAGAGAGACGTTGGAGAGAAAGATCATATAAAAATCACGCCCGAGGAGGTTGGTTTGATTCGGATCAGTATATGAGTAACATGGGTTTTGCTGTTCGTCAGAACCAAGATATGTTGTTGTTGTGTTAGCTGTGTAACAGAGCAGTTTTCAGGACCATTGATTATTTGGAAACCAATGTGCTGCTAGTATACACTCATGTGGTCTTTGCATATTTCTCGTAGTAGTGTAGTAATTTTCAGAAACCGATAACCCTGCCTTTAACTTCCGATCTCATCTGCAAAGAATAAAGTCAGATAACAAGCAAAATAAATAAGTAAATTACATTAGTTAGCAAGCTAAAAGTATGTCCAGCCAGTATTATTTTTGGTTACCAGTAGAAGGACCGCTACTTTGCTAAACTTAAATGCGACAAAGTTAGACGGCCCATTCAACAAATTGTTTATTTAATAAATGAATATTCCATCAAATATGAATATAATTAATAATATGATTTATATGAAATATAAATAGTTATACTGTTAGCCACTACCTAGACCAATCAGCAAGCAGGGACTGGAAGTCATCTTCGGGCCAGTCGCTTGTGTTTGAATTTTTTTTGTAAACATGGAATACGAGATCTTAATAAATGTGTAGGGATGTCAAAACCATTGATACTTCAGTGTCATTCTCTAAATTAGTAGTTAAAGGGGTCATATGGCGTGAATACGGGTTTTTCTGTGTGTTTGGTGTGATATAAATTGCCCATGCATGTGTTAGACACGTAAAATTGCAAAAATTAAGTGTGCAAAAGATGAATTCTATCTAAAAGCGAACGCTCACCCAGACCTGCCTGAAACGCCTCGTGTAACCACACCCCCACAAATCTACATCAGTTCGTGGTATGATTTGACTAAGAGCGACCAAATGTATACGCAAGTAAGGTGGTGTACCTGTCAGTACAATTGCTTTGGAACCTGATGTTATATATCCGTCACATGCTTGCAGTATTCGTCCAATCACTACACACTGATTAACTGCCCAATCATAACACACCTCACATTTCAGAACGATGAGCTTTGTAAAAAACTGCACGTTTCAGAGAGTTTTGGCAAAGAAGAGATACAAACATGCACGGTGTGTGGAAAATATAGCGTCTTCAAACCTTAAACCGTGTAAACACATTGCATTACATCTAAAACAAACGATGATTTTCATTTTAGCCGTGTTATATGAACCCTTTAAACTTTAAAAATCAAGTACAACTTTTGATAAAATTGTTCCCCCTGCGTATTCACCACCATAAAAATCACACGCATACGCTGATAAAACAATTATTATTATGCATGATTCTTTAATTGCTATTATTGTGAATTGATTACTTTTATTCCTGATGTAGCAATTTTTTTATTAAATTGAATAAAATCACACGAGATATTACACTTTTAAGACATATTGAACAATTGTTGCTGTGACTTACGATCATCCAATGATAAATGATTATACATTAAACCATATCAAAGTTCCACAAACTGTATATCAGAAATTCTCTATTTATTAAACACAAATTTAATGTAAATCCATTTAAAATATATAAGCATATTAGTATTATCAATTTCCAGTCGCGTCACGTACCACACATATACTGCACTACAGTATTGATTTAAATCAGTGGTTCTCAAACTAAGTCGATATTAAAACAATAATAAAAAGGCTATGACTATACTAGTCTCTCTACGGTATTGGTAGTACAGAGTTCTAACTGAATTTAACTCAATGTGCTACTGTACCTGACGGACAGGCGGCTGTGTTCGAATGCTCAGAGGCACGCACATCCTCAAGTGCTCACGCTTCACAGCTGGTGCGTGAACGATCAAATGCTCTCCTCGGTCAAAATGCCGGCCTGTCGAGGTATTCACATAAACACAGACAGTAAAAGAGTAATCTTGGTGCTCGCCCTTGCCATGTAAATGCAGTCTAATAAACTGCTGTCTATTATATTGTTAGTATCAAGCAAACATATCTTTCCTCTTCACAGTGTACTTCATACAACTAAATAGTTCCTACACGATAAACATAAAAAAATGAATGTGTTCAGTAGAATATTAATTTCTGTGGTATATTGCTACTGGTATCACCTACTGAAAATTTTGCATCTTGACAATCCTAACACAGGGCAGAATAAACCCCATCTCAGTAGCAAAGTAGGGATATGCTAGTGCACACTATCTTTAACCAACCTCATTATCTTTCCTCACTCGAAGCACAACTTTGACTGGGTAGAAACGTAGCGCCAGTTTCTTTTTCTTTCATGACTAATTAAACTTAAGATATGCGATGCTGTTTGAATCTTCTTCTTCAACCTTATTAGCCACGGTGCCGAAACCCGTCTACTCGTGTGACTCCACCGAACAAACCCTGCACTCGTTTGCATAGGTTGTTACTGACAGGACAATAAGGGTAAAAGTCAGTTTCAAAGTCCTGGAGAGCCCGTGCTATCACTACTTGTAGGATTCGCAAGGTTGCGCTTCATATATTTAGTCATATTTTAGAGACATTATTATACATTATTATAATAACAGGGAACTGACGATAGGTTATGTTATATCAGACTTTTTTATTTTCCAAGGATACAAACGGTTAGGGTTAGCGCTTTTTTTCTATGAGTTATAAATTGTACCACAATCACAAAAGTGGGCGTGGCTACATACAACGAATTGGTTGAAGAGTTTGTTTATCGACGTCATGCCACGTTGAATGTTGCGCCATCTTGGGAGGATGGCTGCTAGTGCGCTCAATGCAGTGTTTTATTGCTTGTTCGATTAGGTAATATAACTATGGTAGGTTCGGTCTTGCTGTGTTAAAAAACTGCAATAGCGTTACACAGAGTCGTTCAGGAAAAGCACATGGTAATTTCACTTTCGATCTCTGCATATATCAAACAAAACAAGTAACGGTACCTATCAAAACAATAATAGCAGTGGAGTTTTATCCTACTAAGATGGCGGCGCCACCGCGACATGGGGCATGAAGTCAGCTTCACATTCTCAATAGGTGTAATTTAAGAAGCTAATATCAATCAAAAGTTTAGGTAAATCTTAAGAACGCAGCTGTCAAACTAAATTCACACAATCATTCTCTTTCTCAACCCTTTGTAGCTTTTTAGCGTTAGCATCGTCCGCACGTGCGTTCCTCAGCAGTCAGCAGCATTTACGGCCATTGACCGGGCAGCTCCATTTGATTAGCAGTTAATGATACTCAGTGCAATCTCTTTGAGACAACCCGGTGCTGTTTAGAGCGGAACAGATGTTTTGGCGAAGTGATCCGGAGGTTTAATTAGCCATTGATACTTAGTGCATTAGCGCCGAGAAACGCCACAGCTTGAGATATGGCTGTCGCTCTGCACGTGTTTACGCTAATAGGGACTCTTGAGGATGCTGGACCGTGTTGAGATAGGACAAGACGAGCAGCAGGTCTGAATGGAAGTCGCCACCATCGAGTAGGAGCGTTCTTGTCGCGGGCTGCTTAAGAACGTGTTTTATGGCTGCTAACATCTGGAGCTTAAGCAGATGCGTGTGACAAACAGGAGGGTTCCTTAATAGGTCTCTCTAGGTGAAAGTCATTACTGCCCATTACACAGTCGACTGAGAATGCTATCCACGGTGTTCGGATGATCTTAATAACTTAATTAAACGCTTTGATTGATAATACAAGCATATATTGTCATCAAGCTGTGATTATAAGAGCGGAATGTGAGATTAGTTTATGCAATTTGAACCCCCTCCTTCCTCCATGGTGTTACCCAATGGCAATTATTCAAAACCATTCATTATGCATGGTGCGTTATGCGCACTTTCGAAAACACGGATTAGTATTTGAAAGTGTTGCGCTCGAAGTCATTCAAAGTCACAAGGTAAGCGTTTCCATTGCCGACACGATGCCACTTTTCCCAGCCAAACAAAGCGTTTGCCGTTGTTTCTAGCTCGGTGTCACACGAGGCGACAAGATTGCTTCATATCCACCATTGGCGGCTGAGCCACCTGGCCTTCGCCGGCTTCCAAAGTACCTCATCATGCTTGTCGCAGCCCCAGCTGAGGCATCGTTTAACCTCAAAGACACTCAGAGGCGTTTCCCTAGAGGCATGCTGTCCTCCCGCAACTCGACCCACCTGTCTGGGCAATCCGAAATGTCAGGTCACGGGCTCTATAGCGACACCCGCATCGCCCCTCCCGGCCTCCTTCACTCCACTGACCACATCGCTGGTAAAAATGACCTTTCAGAGATTTTTGCGATTTTGGGGGAACGGCACAGGTAGGCACATCCTCCCGAAGCGGCTCGTTTACTTGTTTCATCCACCGCGAGGCTGGTAACAATGGGTGATGTAAAGGGCTACATCCTATTAAATGACACCAGAAATGAATTTCCAGTTAGAGGTTATTGTTGCGTGTAACAGGCCCCATGCCGGCGGGCTTTAAAGGCGTTTAACGAGGTTTAACGGGTCTCCGTGTTGACGGAAGAAAGCGGCACATCCGAATTGCATTAGAGATGATACGTAAGACTCTTCGTGCAGTCATAAACACCCACACAAGATTCAGCACCCATAAAAAAGGACATAAAACAGACCCGAGCCTATAATCTGGTTCTTCCTGCAGTACGTGGCATCAAATCTCAGCAACACACAAGTATATATTCACACAAACAGATAATGATTTAAACTTAAAATGTACATTTCCAAGCATATACTTGTAGGATGGTTTATGTTGCCCCTAAAATGATAACAATGAACCGAAGAAATTGAATTCCGAGTGATAAACAACCTGGGCGTAGCTGAGGCATGCTGGGAATAATGGAAGGATTTGGGGATGCTGGAAAACAGATGCAGCAATTACAAACATGTATTTACATGAACCTTTTGAGCCAGACTTATCATAAGTGCAAATAGAAAGACAAAAAGAGCTTTTACTCTTTATAAAGTCACTGTTTAGACTTGTTTCATTGGATTTTTTTTCAAACTGTCAGGGTTTGGTAACAGGCCTGCAAACTCGGAAGAGGTGGAAAAGGTGACACACATTCATCCTCCCCCATAAGAATTCATGCATTCAATATAAAGGAAAATATCTGCTTCAACTAACTTGTCACATCAGCCCCAATTTGCTGGTCAAAATGTATTGTCCTGCACATCTTTAGATCTGAGGCCATCAAGTCCTTAGGTGCAATGTCGTTACAAGTGCAACAAGCAACATAAAAGTAATCCACTCGGCTCCAGAGGACATATCAATGTCATTTGAAGTGAACCGATCAGTCTGTGCAATAATAATTTAATATTATCGGTAATCTACAGCGTCTGTATTCGAAACTTCGTACAAATATCAATCGCATCCAAGTAAACATGAAAAGACACTACGTGAAGTTTCCAGGCAGACCGTTAAAGAACAGAATTGAACAAATCAGATGCAACATCGAACTTGCTGAAGTGTCTCCAGAAAAGTGTGCTTTATGCGTCAGATATTCAGCCAACAGTTAATGGTCTTGACGTCTGAGGCTGAGATTAGGATTTGGTTGAACATTTAAATGAGCTATGTATATAAAATAAAAGTAACACAATGATAAAAATGTAATTTTACTATATGAATATTTAATTGATTTTATTGTAGTACTTAATATTGCATTAATATAACTATATGATTATTTATGAATACTATTTATTATTATGGTTATTTATAGTAATATTAATATTATAATACATAACATTCCTTCATTATAATGCATATCCATTTCAACTGTGTATTCCTACAAATATAATATTAAAATACTACATAAACAATATTATAATAATAAAAAAGAATTATAAACTCAAATATTCCATGATAAATACCTACTACACAGTTTCTGTACTGGCTATTCAAAGTTAGCTGTGTACTCAAAAATTACAAAATGAAATTACAATTATTATTTTTTATACAAAAACAATAAAATACAAATGTGTGTATATATATATATATATATATATATATATGTATATACTGTTTATGAAACATATAATTCCATGAATTTAACTATTACAAATTTTAATAGTTATATTTGATTACATTACTTAATATTTTATTTGAATTTATAATGATTAATATTATCTGAATTGTATATTACATAGACATTTATCCATTAGAATACACATCCATTTCAACTTTGTATTTCTAAAACTACAATGTTAAACAATTATAAAATAATAGTAATAAATACAACACTATACACAGACTATCCACATTACATACATTACTATCAGTGTAATAGAAGTCATTCTAAAAACATTACACAGACCTATTTCCCCTGCCTGTTCACTTTGACACCAATGATATCTTAATTTGGAAGGATATCTGTTTGTAAAGGGCTTGGGACTATGCTTGCCCAGCCAATGAAAATAATATCTTAAGGCTCCGGAGTAATTCAGTCACATGACAGGCCAAGCACCGTCACCTAAAATAAACAGTAATGCTAACGTATTGCTCGCTCCTGGTGTTGTGGACCCCAAGGGATCACTTTAAAAGCATCATTGTTACATTTAAAAGCAGTTCACTCTCAGATGTTGTCAACAAGCATATTGGCGAACAATTCATTATTGTAGTGACAATCTATATGATTACAGTATCACAGTATTACGCAGCTAATAGGCCGATTTGCGGGGCAGAACCTTGTGCAAATCACTCAGGGCCGTATTGTAGAATAAACCACTAAAGGCCCATTCTGAATTTCCATAATGGCTCTAGTGGGTTGCGTGTGAGGTGACAGATTAAAGGAAAGGAGAATCAGGGGTATAATATCGGCTAAAAGCAAGCCAGCCGAGTGTATTTTTGATGCGGGACTCATTGTGCCAAGTGCCATTGTGCGACTCCATGAATGCGCGTGTGTGTGCGCGCAGTGGATGCAGAGCGTGTGGGCATTAGGGTTGTGTGTTTGATGTGAAGGTAAAGAGCCTGATTGTGTTTTCTCTCTTTTTCTCGTCCCCAAGGAAGCGATAGGTTTGCATTAGAATTCCACTCTCATTTCCAGCTCCGCGGCGACCGCTGTTCTGTCAATCACACGCGTGAGAGAACGGGCATGCCAATCAATCAAGCCTCCATCACACGCCACCTCTCAAAACCTGCGCCTTTTCTCCTGTTCCACTTAAGCATAACTAAATTTGAGTGCTTTGTCAATGCCGCACACGTATTGTGATTGGTGTCGTATGTTACGAGAACAGAAAATGGAAGGAAACGGCACAGGTTGTGGGAATTAGCGTTCTCAAGATAGTGTTTTAGTGGTTGATACATTTACATTCATGATAAATTTAGTGTGTTCTCCGGGTAAGTGAACCCACAAAGTTTTTGTGGCTAGGAACAGATTGCTGCTGTCCGTCCTTCTGAAAACTTGTATCTCCATATTTTAAGATTTTTATTTTCTTTAAAAAAAGTTTTTTTTTTTTAAATTTACTTTAAATCATAATCATTAGCGACACTGTTTTGCCAATATTTAACCAATAAAAAGTATTTAAAAAGTGCGTGTCTTAACAGTTTTTAATCATTTTCAAGGACAGTGTTTTTTTTCCTATTTTCTGAAAAACAGCTAAATAGACATTCAAGGTTTTGGAAGGACAGCAACGATAGACATGTTACAAATACAGCTAGATTTTGTGCTTCTTTGCTTGTGTTACTACTGTAAAAAAACAATATTATGCTTTAAAATACAATATTTTTCTTAGTTAAACCTAATAAAATGTAAACAAATTAAATCATGATAAACTGAATAATGCAGCCTTCATTAGTTCTTAAGGAAACACTGCTTTAAGCATTTCCAAGAGTCAATAATAAAGAATATAAAATGCATTAAATTCAGTTTTCTGCTTATTTGTCAAAATTATCTTTGATGAATATTAATGACATATTAGACAACAGAGACAGCAGGAGATCCATTAGGCTGCTCAGATTGAATATTTTGACCATATCTCTTTATAAATTGCTTAACATTCATCGGACCATACACACACACATACGCAAGCATATTATGACAATGTATAAGCACTCTTCAGAAATGCAGGCAAAGGTTTGAAAGCATCCTTCGACCAGTCAAATAGCACAGTACTGAGGTAGAAAGATTTTTTTATTTTTTTTACAGTCACTTTGACATACCTATGGGGGATATTGAAAACCATTAGCATGCATTACCTCTGCATCCATCCAAGTGACAGGAGATGGTGGAAGTACGGGTTGAGAGTTTAAAAAGGGAGATTTATGTCTCGTTTATGAATTTCGAGGAATGGTGACGGGACATTTCGGTATGAAAGTGTCTGCTAGGGAAATAAATGTAAACAAAAGTGTGACAGCCATTTAAATTGACACTTTTCAGTTATGCAAACCTGACAGATATGCAAAACATACCCCCTATAACTTCTATCTCATCTCCCCTAGCCGTCTGAATGACGAGAGAGAATTGGGCTTTTCTGGAAAGCAAACAGATGGGAATGTGACACTAAAAGGGGTAAATTCAAGACAGACCAAATTGAGATGAAACGATGATGAAAAGGATTCTCTGACAGGGGTTTAAGCAGTCAGGGTTAAGCAGCTTCTGTGTAGCGTTCAGACTGAGAGGAACATTACACCTTTTCTTTTACTCTCCAACAAAGACAGAAAGTACAACATAACACACGCCACACGTAGAGAGAGAGAACAGAGGCAGGAAAAATTAAAAGCAACAGTCAACCTCCAACCTGTCAGCCGGTCTAATTTTCTTCGGCGCATGTGACAAAGTCTGTCGCATTACGTAAAGTGAATTCGGTAACACTTTAAGACAACCAAAATTGTTCCAAGCTGTGATATTTAATAGTCCCACTGTTGTCCTGAAAAACATTTTCCTCCTGAAGTAAACATCCTACCAAGCCCCCACATTTATCATAATAATCATGTTGGTTGTGTTCCAGTTGGACTGAAAGGCACAAGTTTAATGACTTTGAAAGCACATTGTGACCATATTTTCTTCGAAAACCACCAGAAAATTGTTTTATTTTTGATCGTGGTGCCATAGTATAGCCACAGGTTAAATAGAGCTGGGACATTCTGTACCCTCTGGGACATTTGACTTGTTTGTCAATTCATTCAATTTCTGTATGTTAGACTGGAACATTAACTGGTCTTAAAGAGAAAAATCCCTCAAAAATTGAAATTATTAAACCAGTTATTCACCTTCACGTTTTTCCCCTGTATGACTTACTGTCTTCTGCAGAATATAATGGAAGATATTTTGAAGAATGTTGATATCTAAACAACAGCGGTACCCATACATTTTTCAAAATATCTTCTTTTGTGTTTCACATAGGTTCATATATAGGTTTTTAACTACATAATGGTGAAATGACTTTAATATCTGTATCATTGTGTATGAATACAGGCATTGTTACATAAAAATCTAATGACATCAGGTTACTTTGAGACTGTAACTGTACCATGGTAACACCGCTGTGATTGCTTTAAACAATATATATAAAGGCAATTTATATATGTAACACACTGGCATTCTATATTTTAGCACAAAATTATTTATTTTTGTATATTATTATTATATATTATATAATATTAGTATATATATATTTTGTAATAAATCTAACTAACACACCTACTGTTGTAGTTATTATAAACAGTCAATGAGGTTTCTGTGTCACTCTTATGTCTTCTGGGCATTTCCGAAGACAGATATCTTCACACGCAAAAAAAAACATGAAAAGTAATGAATGTCCTTTAAAAAAGTTAATGATATTCCTCTATCCCACACTAAGTAGGCTTTAGGCTAGTCATACAAACCTGAGGGTGACATTTGCAGAGGTAGGATATATATGCTAATAGAATGTCACCCCTCTCTGACAGCGTTTTAAGCTGTTCCTGGAAAATTTTGATGCCCCTCTACGTTACGACGAGGTTTGATCTTGTTCACAAAACAGCGGGTCATGGAGGCTATTTTCACAACAGATGTAGTGCCGTTTTAGTCTTTAGTTATTCGCAGTGGTTGTCTATTGAATGTGCGCTCTGTTTTAAAAGGGGTCAGGGGCATACGGAGGGAGGCAGATGTTGTAGCCACCCCAGGATCAACTCTAATGTTAAGTGCCCCGCTCAAGGGCGCACAGCCACAGGACAGGGAACAAGCATTGAGTCCTTTTGTGTGTTAGTTGACATCCCTGACCCCATGAGGAGGTTCAGTGACCTTACCTGAAGCAACTGAGCTAGTAACCTATTTCTTAAAACTTAAAGCTGTGGTACATAACTAAAGAATAGCCATGCGTATACGGGTGCAAAGGCTTGAAAATAAATCAGACTTCCGTGATTGGACCATAAAAGTCATGGGGTTTATCCCAGGGGGAATAGTTCCACCAAAAATGAAAATTCTTTCTTTTATTCAACCTTATGTTATTCCGAACCTTTGACTTGCAGAACAGAAGATATTTTAAAGAATGTTGGTAACCAAACAACATTGAACCCCATTGACTTCCATTATACTGACACAAAACCTCTTTTCTCAAATAGCTTCCTCTGTGAGTCATATACAGGCTTATAGACCCCCTCGTAATTTTACAGAATTCCTACATAAAATGTAAAAAAAATAGTTTACTGTTTTTTGTTACATTTTAAAGTAAAACACGTGAAATTAAAGAAAAAACTTTCAAGGATTTTTTTTTTTTTTACAGATAAAATTCGGGCGCCCCAGTTTCGCCAAGTTTTCTTACAAGATTTCATTTTTTACAGTCTATTTTTGAAATACAGGAAAACAATGTATAATTTAGCAGAAAAATTACCTAAAATTATCTGTCATTTTTTTATACCAGTTTTATACCAAAATCTGAAGTCACAGGATAACATTGAGGGTAGTTTGTAATTCCCCTTTTTGTCAAGTTGGTAGCATCCAATCATTTCCTTTAAGTTTCTCTGTGTCTTTTTTCATGACCTAACAACAGCATTTTAAAGTTACTTGTAAGCAGTGGCGGTTCTAGACCACTGTAACTGGGGGGGCCAGGGAGGCCACTTATGCTATTAGGGGGCACACTAACATTCGTTGTCATGACATTTTACAGTCATTTTTCATTTGAAAAGAAGTTCGGCTCAAATTTTCTCTGTTTTGGTGAAATATCATTCCAGATTTAGGGGCAAGCATACTTGGCCACCCCACTGGCCCCCCTGGATCTGGAATGATATTTCACCATAACACCCTCTGCACTCTCCTTGAGCCGCCCCTGCTTGTAAGTGAATAAATGTATGATTGCTTGGGTGTACAAGCACCTGTCATTGTTACTGACTGAACATATGAACATATGTCTGTAATTACTATTTTATGTCTGACAACTGAAATATTAAATATGTAAACGACTTTGGCTTTATTGGGTATTAAAATAAAGTAAGTTCAAAGAACGCATGTATGTCACAAACACCCTAATTGGTACATGAAATCACCTTGCAACATAGTGAAGGGTAAAAATAGATTATGACAAAATGACTTACAATGAGAAGTCTAGCGCAACCTCTGATTATTTACATTTACATTTATGCATTTGGTAGACGCTTTTATCCAAAGCGACTTACATAGCATTGTTCAATACATTTTTGTTTCTGACCATGTGCAATACCTTGTGATCGAACCCATGATCTTGGCATTATGCTCTGACCACTGAAAATCTTCAGGTTATTTTAGTGTAGAATGACATTAGGGTGAATAAATTCTTATTTAGCCCCCCATCCCGTACGGCAAGGGGGTATGTGTTTTTCTTGCATTAGGAAGCAATGTAAAGATCCCACCGATAGACACCGTCATTAATCAAAAATGATTGGCCAGTTAAAAACACTTTGTGCTTCCCCTCTCCACCGAGCACGACATCCAGATCTGCCTCTCTTTTAGTAGTTCTCCTTCTCTCCTGTGCCAAAACGAAACTGTTGGCACTAAACACACACGGGTCCATAAGGGACAAGCAATCGATCGCTCTGAGTCAGCTCTGTCCACTTTAATTCATTAAAACCCCCTGTCAATGCCCTTTGGGTAATTCCAGTAATGTAAAAGAACGTGGGAGTGCCTGCGCTTGCACACGTATAGTGTATACATATCTTATTATGTGGAGCCTCGGATGAAGAAGGATTTATACGGCAATAAAAACAATGCGGTTGAGAAATGGCGCTTCATCGTATCAGACACCAAGGGTAGTTAGGAGGAGGACAAGGAACGTGCGAGGGAAACGCTTTTAAAACGCCTATATCAGGACGTCACGTGTTTGTCGAGCGGTTTTAGTTCAGCTTGAGCTCCACTCCCCAGCCATTACGAGCCGAAGGAGCGGAGGGTAGAAAATTTGGCGACAAAAATCGTGCTCGCGATATCCCCGCAATCACATTCCACACTTGTCAACTTAAAAGGTCAATGTATTAGTGTGAGCCCAGCTCGCACGCCGGTGGCTCATTTCCCATGCGCTGTTCGTTCTGTGCCACTTGATGGGGAAACGTAGCGTGGAAAATAATTGGACGCGTATTTTGATGAATTCATGAGTCGAAAAATAATCTACGTCTTTAGCTTGACATTAAAAACTGCTGCTTCATACAACAGCTGGAGTGGAAACGAGTCTGGAATGGAAATTACGGGCTGGTAAGAGTTGTGTAATCTGACAAGGGCCGGGATCGTCCATTTGTTGGAGCTTTTTAGAATAAATCTTTAATTTGAAGCACTTAATGTCGGTGGAAATGTGCTGGGGCTGGGCAGACAGTGCGACAGTAGAAATGTGGCAGTGGGTGGAGATGAAGCTGTGCTATGCAGTGCTAGATATATTTGGAATGTAGTTATGTCAAATAACAAAGGGGGCGTGTCCTGATCAAGTCTTGTAAGATGAAGAATAACTTGTTATTTGGGGCGTTGTGAGCCACAACAGAGTTAACAGTGAAGTTTACATTGTTCCTCAACCGCACTAATACATTTGTCAACCGTGTTTGTTATGTTGTTTACATACAGGGCTGTTTCTGGCCATTTTTGCACCCTTGTTGAGAATCCTAGTTATGCCCCCTGAAAGTAGATTACATCAAAATCTTTTAGAAAACACATTTTATAATAATTTAAGATGCCTAAATGTAAAAGTACACATATACTGTATATTAAACTAGCACCAAATAAAATTCTAATTACATTCAGATATCTTTTATTTTACACATTTTCGCAGACATAATTCTTTTGAATATACAGTTAGGGGAAATTGAATAGACCCTCTCAAATAACATTTTGAGTTTTTCTGAATTTACTATTTATAGATATGTGTTTAGTTAAAATGTTAACTACCAAATTTCTAATAAAAAAAGTTTATTTTTGCATGTATTTGCAGAAAATAAAAACTGGAGAAAACGGGTCTAAATAATAGAAAAGATGCTCTGTTTTTCAGAACTCAAATACTGCAAAGAAAACAAGTTCATAATTGTTGAGATTGAACAGACACTGGACTAGAATGACCAAAATACATCTGATTGAATGAAAATTTGAAAGATCTCTTAATATTTTCCACAGCTAAATGTGCATGTTGTGTTTTCGATATGCTTCAGGACAAAACATGTGTAACAGTCAACGGAATTTCTGATGTTTTATTGACACACAATTGTGTGTTTATCAACTGCTGTATTTTCCAACCCATGCTTTAAATGTGGCTCATCCGCAAATGACTATTTTATAAGAACTATGTTTATATTTAACAAAATGCAAAAAATAGTTTTCAATTGCAAGAATTTAAGTACATTCACGCCTCTTTCAGGCTGCAAAGGTGTTACATGTAAGAGTATTAGTATGAAGCCCACATATCCCTCACCATCCCAGCATTTTCACCACCCACATCTAAAAAAAAAACCATGCATACAGAGGTCTCCAAAAGGGAAGAGACTTTTGAAATATTGAAGGCTTCAACCTCTTCATTTTGCGCTTTTCATTTAGACAAAAAAACTCTTTTGGAATCTGCAGAGAGCTCTTACTTGTAGCACCGTTTGCCGACCGCTTAATTTGCTGTATATAGTTTTACCGTGGCAGTAATTTTAATCTTTATCCTGCAGAAAATGTCTGCCAATGCTGATGTGTATGCGGTGATGTGACAGCACCTATAGCAAAGGATCTTTAAAGGGACAGTTCATCCAAAAATAAACATTTATATTCTCTGGAATTATTTCTTTGATGTTATTTACTCAAGCTCAAATGTTCCCAGCTCATGATTTTTATTTCTTCGTGGAAGACTAACAAATACATATTGCTTCATGTCCTGGTTACTCTTCCACTAAATGAATAGCGACTAGATCTTTCAATCTTCAAAATGGACCTAACAGCACTATAAAAGCAGCGTTGGGACGAATTTGGCACTGGCTCTGGTAAAATGTTCACCTGGGTACATCAGTCAAGCACAAATTAGATTCATCCATACGGAAGAGCTGAAGCCCAAATGACGAAATGACATAAGTAGCCAGAAATGTTATGCTTTAACAACTAGAGGGACAAACGGTAAATAACCTTCAATTATGCCAAAATATATATATTTTTGGGTGAACATTTGCGTTAAAACGTTTGTCGATATTTACATATAACCATGATTGGTAAACACATTTTTCGATCACACATAGTACCACCGCTGTGCTCCAATAAACATTTTCTTTGCAAGAATGTATCTTCTCTATGTGTTTGTGAATGTTATGCCAGTAACCCTCGTGGGATGAAGCAGCGGTATTCAGATCCTCTTATTTAGATGCAAGTCCGGGCGTGGATGAACTGTTGAACAGAAGTGGGTGGTGGTTGGGGGGGGGATGGGGATGGGGAGGTTGGCTGTCCTTGTCTCCAGTCTCCTGCCCTCTGCACTTCCCAAGACCAATCAAACTCTCTCTACAGGCATAAACAGTAATAAAAAATCCCCCTTCACTGCATTATCGCTGAGAAATCCCAACCAAACAAAATATTTAAAGAAACGTTTTTCAGACGGCACCTGGAAACTGGGCTTAAAATGGCAGCCGGCCAGTTAATATCATACACATCTGTGCAGTATAATAAATCACAGGCGTGGCGTGAAAAACTTCATCAACATATATTGAGTTGCCTAGAGAGTAAATCATGAGCTTTATCTTCACCAATATTCCCAATGACCTTTTACTGTGTTTACAAGCAATCATTATTCATTCATGGGTCAACGAGGGTCTATTATAGACAGTGGACATCATACTTACATGCTCATTTCTTTTAAAGGGATAGTTCACCTAAAAATGCAAATGTTTTCGTTATTTATTCACCCTTATGCTATTGCAAAACTGTAGGGATTTCTTTCTTCTGCAGAACGCAAAGAGATTTTGAAGCATGTTGGTAACCAAACAACATTGGTCCCCATTGACTTCCATTGTATGGACACTAAACCACTGAAGCATTTCTCAAAATTTTGTGTTCAACTGAAATATTCGGATGAACGCACCTTAATCCAATGCAATTCAAATTTAATTTCACATTTCTCTGCTCAAGCTCGCTCGTGCACCTCCCCTATGACCACTTGGGACAAAGGTAACAATTTTAAAGGTTAGGGTTGCATCTACACTGACTTTTAGAGATGCTATCTAATGCATGTGTTTTCAACAATACTTATATCTCATCATTTTGCATTTGTTGAAGCATCGGACTGCAGACGCCCTCCGGCCTCCCTCTTAAAATCCTGAAGTGCCTTGAGGTTCACCACTAAAATTGTCTGTTCCCAAAGGCCTATTCAATTGTTTAGTTTCTCTCTAACCTCCTTTCTCAGTGCTGGCAAATGTCTGGATTTTAAAAAAATTACAGACTTTAACTCGTCTCAGCCTTCTGTCTCGACTTCAGCATCGCAGCTCACAAAAGCCCTTGAAATTCAGTCCCTGTTAAACTATTTTTTTTGCCAATTTTTGCCACCAGATATCAAAAGAATATTCACTGGTTTATTTAATTTAAACCGACTTTACATTTATTATAATTCTTCTTTTAAATTCATTGAAAGGAAAAAGTCACCCAAAAATAAAGAATCTGTCATCATTTACTCACCCTCCAGTTGTTCCAAATCAAGTTTCTTTGTTCTGATGAACACAGAGAAAGATATTTGGAAGAATGTTTGTAACCAAGCAGTTCTTGGCCACCATTGACTACCGTAATAGGAAAATTTGCACTTTTTGATTGTCAAAAGTGCCCAAGAACTGTTTGCTTCCCCCACATTCTTCAAAATATCTTCTTTTGTGTTCGTCACAACAAAGAAATGCATACAGATTTGGGAAAACTTGAGGATGAGTAAACAGAGACAGATTGCTTAATTTTATAGTCTTTATATACAATCGTAAGTGATTGAAACAAACAAACGTATGTGGATAAATTTAACCAGTCACAATAGGTGAGCGTTTTCTGTGTTGTGTTTGGTAAAAGTAAATATGTCAGATCAATAAGCCATTTCAGAGTATTTCACACAAATGTGTCAACAAAATGTAGGATGCCTGAAAAGCACAAAACCGTGCATATGAGAATAACCTTAGTCACCATGAAATGGCTGCTTTTCAAGGGCTTCGTGACAAATGTACAAGTAAGCCAGCATTACCCTGGACGCCCCGAGATCTCCAACAGATCTAACGCACCATCTGAATTAGTGATTTAAGCGTTACACTCGTTCTTTCGGGCCCTTTGTCAACGTGCCTTGAGATCAGAGACTCAATGTCTTTCCTCATCTCGTTCGCTGACTTCAACCACACCCGCCACTCAACGGAAAGCGGGCCTTGAACTTCAGAGCTTAATGAATATGTCGGAATTCAATGAATTCTAATTTGCCTGTACTTTTGAAAGAGCGAAGGAAAAAAAGGGGAGGAAATTTATTAGAGAGAAAATTGAAAAGGGGGCTCACTCTTGCTGCTTGATTTCCTGCACACGTTCCAGGAAATCAAGGGTGTCTGAAAAGCAATTAGCTCTCCGGCTATGATAGTAAATGAGCGCTATGAATGTCCAGGATGGATAGCTTTCCAAGAATGAACATTCCGCAGCGGGATGAAGATTATGTAGAAAAGTTCTCAGAGGGTGAAGACAACAAAAATGAAGGCATCGCGGCGCCAGAACAAAAGCTCGATTAGGTTCTCCCACGAGGACAATTTCGATATTGATTATTTGAAAAGGAAACTAGATTTACAATTTGCATTTTTCATACGTAAATGCATGAGTGACCAGAAACCCGCTGAACTTCGACTATATGAGCCTGCAAGAAAAGAGCAAAGCGAAGGCGGTGGATGAAAGGTGTTTAGAACCAATTTGTTTTGACAGCCTTTAGTGAAATAGCTAAATTACACCGCTCTGACTGTTTTGCATTGTTGCATGGTATAGAGATGTTCTCTCTAAACACTTCATTAACAGCCAGTTTTCTACACGCTGCCCTCAGTCAGTCCAGCCTCTAGCGCTTTTCTGCCAATCAAAAGGGAACGGACTGAAGCGAGATGTCAATCTCTGTAAGAGTCTCTGTGCTGAAAGAACCCAAGTGTCAGATGCAGTAATGGGAGGTGATGCTACGTGTTCAGTACAGCTCATTTATAAACAATATAAATATAGATAAATATACACTACCATTTAGTATAGGGTCACTAAACGGAAATGTTTCACGTCATCCTTAATATCGTTTCATCTAAAGGTGTATGCTTACAAGTTTGAATATAATTTGACATTTCAAACATTTTAAACAGCCAGCATAGGTGGGAACTCTTTTAAAACTACTCTGTAAACTTTGCTCTAGTTCGCAACATTGACTTCCATAGTAGGACAAATTATTGTGTTATTTTCCTGTGTTGAACATGAAAGAAGAAATTTTGAGGAATTTAGGACAGTTCTGGGCCACCTTTGACTACAATTGTATTTTTTTCTACTGTGGTTGTCAATGGTGCCTAAGAACTGTCAGTTGCTAACATTCTTCCAAATATCTTTCTTAGTGTTCAACCGAACAAAGACATATATACAGGTTGAGAACATAGAGATAGTGAGTAATTCATTAAAGAATTTTCATTTTTGAGCGAACTGTTCTTTTAACCATGATGAAAACGTCCAACATTACAGTTAATCCGTAGCATATTTCTCCTGTTTATTTGTGATTACAGGATTTGCTAAGCAGCTTTTATTTTAGTCCAAAAAGGTGCACATCTGGGGAAATATAGATCTACTTACACACATTTACTTCAAATTTCTTCAGACAGACCAATAAATTATATTTTCACTGTTATGACTGCAGTTGTCTCCTTGGTCCTAAAGCACACTCGATTTCTGACGACACAGGCAGACAGATGAGTTGCGGATTTGCAATGTGTTTATTTGAACGTCTTATATACTCAAAGGTTGTGTTCAACCTGAACAAAAGTAACGTTTACCTCATGGCCTCATACCTCACTGTGCCATGATTGATGTTAATGTTATTTATTTGAAAGTGCATTTAAGATGTGAAATTAATATAAAACTTGGAGTGAATCATAACTTTTTGGTCATTTCCAGGACGTTTATCACAATTGTGATAATACTGATAATCGTGATGATTTTGGACACTTTAAGCGTGACATATCCCGTTACATCTCAAACAAAATGTCTGAAGTATTTTTTTCAGATTTGAGACAGAGGGTGACTACTATGATGAACACATTGTATTTATTAATCATTTCTGTAGTCTTAACACCCATATTTATATGTGACCGTGCCTGCATGTGAAAATCAAGCTAAAGCCACATAATCCAAGTATGAGATAATAGCATCAAAGTTTGATTTCAATTATTATTTTAATGTGTTTTTAATCCTCGACATTGCTTACACAGTAAATATTAAAGATATCAAGATTACAAAATGTTCTTCATAATATGTAGGATGATGTTATGTGGAAAATCACCAACGAAAATACTATAGTTGGGCGTTCACAGGCAGGGTCACATATGTGTGCTCATAGTTTTGATGAGTTAACTAATAATCAAAATGTGTAAAAAAAACTACATAAAAAGGAGTAAGTGACCCTAAACTTTAAAAAGTGTTTATTAGTATAGAGTGATCCATTCATATGCAAATTCATACAAGGGTTGGCATTTGATATTCCACACTACTCATTAAAATACAATCAAAAACATCATTAACTCTTAATTAAGCTTGTGGTGTCTTGCATAATTCATGAAATATTGAAAGCACACAAATATATATATTTTCATGTGGTGACACATGCCTCTAAGTAAATCAATATTGTATATCAAAGCATTGAAGCAGTGAATGCAAAACAAAAGTATAATAGAAATATTTTGTAATAACGAAACAAAAAAAAGAATGTATGGCTCGCCAGTCTCTATTTCAAAAGCAGTTATTAATGTGGTCTGATGCTGACCTTAATGAGATCCTCTGAAGTGTTAAGGTAGTTTTTCAGAATCAAAACCTTTTCTCGGGTGAATGTAAAATATAACGTGTGCCCCATTAAAATGTGCAAAACAAATTGCAAACTTAATTACTGTATGGGAATTCCATGCTTGTATACACAGTAGCTACGGAAAGACTTTGCAATTTCCCTACAGCTTTAAAGAGACTGTCAGATTATTTAAGTCATTAATTACTTCCAAGCAAACATACATTATTTATGAGTGTTCTACTGCATATGCAAATGAGCTAAACTCTCCAAAGCTTACATAATGCCCCGATCTTCATGCCATAAGACCTGCACACCTGCACAACACAAGCTCCTCTAACTAATACTTCTCCCACTGGTGATTTATAACACTTAATATAGATGACAGGATGACAATGACCTCTGTCATCGTATATCTCTCCATCATACATGTTGGTCACATGAGAGGCCCGGTGAGGACATCCCTGTCATAACCTACAGTCACACGTCTCTCAAGACTGACAACTTCATCACTCTTCAAAATCAGAACCAGTCACACCCAACCATTTGGAAAAACACGTTGGATCCAAAAGACGTCAACTTTTTTCAAATGTTTTCTAATTGACAAAAGAAAGGTTACGCTTTAGACATTAAACTGATTATAAGTCACTTTTGCAACTACATGGTCAATTCCAACTACAACATAACTAAGTCACAAATAAAATATTGTTAAACATGAAATCATTTTAATGCCAGTCTTTATATCAAAACAAAATACCACATTGTCATTAGGGATACAAACTCTCTACTCAAATAAAATCACAATGAAGGCCCACAAAATTGTGTTTTGTATTGTAAACAAAGAATAATTATTTAACTGTAGTTGTTTCGAAATGTATACTTTTGGTATAATGAGGGAGTCACCATTTGTAAAGTCACCTGCACTTTTAGGTTTCAAACAGAGATGAATCTTTCAATCGAACACACATTAACATACACAATCAAACTCTATTTCCAAAAGTGTTAAAAACATAGTTGCACTTACACACATCTGAAGACAAAAGCACCTTCAGCAAATTCCAATCCATTTCTTTACTTTTTGTCTGTCTGCTTTTATCAATTGCGATCAATTGTGTTCTTTCTCTGTGTTTACAGGACTATAGTCCATCTTCAGCACACTCTCTATTCTACAGCACAAGGATAACCATAATAGAAACTATTCTATATCGTGACATAACAGATCATTAAACACTAACAAGTCTAACATTCTTCATCTCACTGAGAAAACACATTAAATAACACTTAATGTACTCCGTGTTTACCCTTTCCATCCAGTCCAATGCAAAACATGCTGGGAAAACCCCATGATCAGTTTCAGGCTAGGATGGACACAAAATTGTGTCTTAAAATGATCTAACATTGAGGGTATTTAACTCAACCAAACTAAGTTATGTTACACCAATGGCAAGCAAACTAATTTGGTCCGATAATAGTCGTCTACAAACTGCTCTTTAAAGTCATGAAGCCTTTGCAGTGGGAGATCTGGGTATATATTTTTTAATGTAAATATCTTAACTATCATATGAGAAGAGAGAGAGAGAGAACAGGATAAGAGAAAAACAATAGAGCGCTATGTGGTTTTGCAGTTGCCTGGTGACTGACTCCATCTAGCTCTCATGGCTCATTGGCCATGTACAAGTATGGCGAAATTTCCGTGCAAAGAGAGAGAGAAAGAGGTGTACTTGTCATCCCATTTGCATGAAGGGTGCCGCAGAAATGCTCTTTCTAGCCTTTTCTCACCCCCCTCCCACTTTTAAAGGCCTTGTTTATCTAAAGCTCATTTATGCACCGTCGACTGCATTGAGGATATTTGTATTCATGTAGTTGTGACGGTTTAAACATAAACTCCATTAACCCAGTTTAAAGAGCGTTCGGTACAGCTCAGACGCGTGGTAGGGACTTTTACAAGTGAACGCGAACGTTTGTACTCCGCATTACATTCTGAGGTATAGCGCTCCACAACTCGTTCCTATTACAATTCCCCGCGCAATTGGAAAATAGGCTGAGCTATAAAATGCTGAGCTCGATAATGAACTAGGGATGAAATGAGTGAATCATTTATGGGAGGTAAAGAAAACATTACGGCTAAACAGATTAACTCAACTCTCCCAAGCAAACAAATAAGCAAATGAATCCCTCGCAAAGCTCTTCAACAGAGCGAAAGTGAGGGAAGCGTCCGCCGCGTGCCTCCCGAACGCTTGCAAACGGAGCCCGTATGAGAGCACTGTACCTAATTACCAGATTTGAAAGATTTATGAGCTATTACCGAGCATCATCACCATTCCTTACACTGTTTGTGCATTTGTACACTTCGTTGTTTATTAAAGGGGGAAATTAAGTGATTAAAAACTAAGGTAATGAAGGCTTTTGTGGCTCCCAGCGTGAGCCAAACCGGGTGGTTAAACTCGGTGGATAAATGGAAGAGGATGTGCGGAAGAGGTGTGCGGAGGGGCTGCTTAATGCTGGCCTGAGCCCCGGAGACTCCACAGGGCCATTTATTTCCCTCGGCATTCAACAAATCACCACTTTAAATCTCAACTGTCATAATGCCATTTACTCAAAATGGGACCGCAACAACACGTAATTCAATCTGACCCCCATGTTAATTCAATCAGGAGCAAGAGTTCAGACGCACAGCTGTTTACTGTTACTGTGCGGAGCCGTGGTCAGGGAGGACGGGTCTGTTTGCTTATTGGGTGGAGTGGGACGGGGGGCGGGACTTGAAGGGAGGCCTCGCGGGGGCTACGCAAAATCAATTTTTTGAGGGTAAACTGGTGGCACGACTGGCTCCCTTGATGTCCAAGGTAATATTAGTGGTGTTTTATCGTTTTTTTTAAAGAAAAAACTATAAAATATAACAAAAAATAGGCGCTACTATTGATAATTTAAACATGGATGGATTATCTAGTTACAGGTACTGAAACAAAGCTAACAAACACATCTAGCACTGGTTGTTTTTCTAGATTTAATCAAGATACAAATAAAATAAAATATGAAAACTGACTAAAACCGAAAATCTAAATGAAAATAAACATGCATTTGCATTAACATGACATTTGTGAAGCTATTTTCCAGTGTTATGGATGGGCAATTTTCAGTCAAAACTTGAAATCTAAATTCTGAGAGAATGTATTTATTATCCAAAATATTGAAATGTCTGTTGATATTTGGAAAAAGTCCTGTTTATAGACTGAGATTTTTCTGATGTCTGGACTCTTAAGCATGAGTTTTCTATTTAGAAAAAGGAAATAAACATGCGAGATGTGACAAAAAAGAACAGTTTTTGAGAGACAATATACTATTTCTGTGAATATTACCCAACAAATAGAGAAGGGATGGCTCTTCATAATCAACAAAATATTAAAATTTTCATGCGTCCATTTTTTTAGGAAAATTACTAAAAAGTTACGAACTATGGAAAGTGGTGCTTTAAAAACTTTGAGAGAGATTTCACGATATTTAAAACCCACCAGTGTGCTGAAAATCTTTGGTAAATATTTTGGCATTACGCTTCATCAATAATAGTCATGGAACTTTTTATAGTGTTCAAAAAAGTGATAACAAAAAGTGCACTTCCCTCAAGAACTCGAGCCTGACATTTCTCTTGCCACCTGGCATATTGGGGTGTCTGTGGGTCTTAAAAAGTAGTAAAAGCTGATAAATAAATTTTTAGAAAAATAAAGCCCTTATTAAATTCCATTTTCCAAGGTATTTAATGTGAATCATTTTTTAATATGCAAGTTTAATGCAAATGGTAGGATGATAAAGAGTTGGAACCGTGGCTGAGGGCTGTCCCTGTGAATGTGTCGGAAGGCGATTAGCGTAGCCTCGTTTCTCTTTTTAATAAACCTTGCATTGGGTTAGTCACTCAATTAATTCTCTGGGGCTTCGTTCCCACCCTTCTGAATGATGTTGCATTAATAAGGAGTTATCACAAACTAAGACTGTATAGTTGTGTTATCTTTTTTATCACTTGAAGTGGTGATGAGGTCTTAAAATGTATGGATAGAGTCTTAAAAAAGCTCTTAAAAAGTATTACATTTAACTGATTACTGTATACCCTGTATATTGCAGATACCTCCGCCTGTCACTATGATCCAAAGGGAGTGCGCCAAGAGAGGGCAGAAGTGAGCATTGACAAAGGACCAAATAAGGAGAGCGCTGAGATGGATGGAGGACTGCAGTAACGGGGGATACAGCGGCTGGCAGAGATGTGTAGAAGAGACGAAAAGTAAATGGAAACGAGAGACAGGCGTAGGGAGGAAGATAGAGCGGTAGGAGGATAAATGGATGACAGGCTGAAGAGAATGAAAAGACGTCAGGCTGTGGCAAACAAATGGCTGGAGGAATGCTTACAGTTGAATTTAAAGAGGAATGAGTTGGTGTTTACATGAGGAGGGAGGGAAAGATGCTACCCTCCAAAATCGAGTGAGATGCCTAGATAGACGGCATTTTAAGACATCATCCTGAAGCGAAGAGACGGAAACTTAATTTTTCTGCTTTCTAAAAAAACTTCACTGTTACAAAAAATTGCCGTCTTAAATTGTGAAGTACAGGCTGGTTGGCTTTACGTGTCGTACCAAATTTTGAGCCATTCTCCCAAATCCTCACCCGCCCAGTATCATGTGCGCTTCTTGAGTAGGGAACTATTTGTATGATGCATTGAGTTGATGTAAAACGTTCCAATCGGTCACCATTTCGGAGAATATGTCGCAAAAAGAAATGAGCTGTCTACGCAGGCAACAGGCCGTGTGGCAGCTCCGTAGATTTTGAAACAGTGAGTGAAAGAGGGTGGCTAAGGTCTGGCATGAAGAAATTGGGGAACGATGAAAAGAAAAGGGATATGCATGTCCTAACTCTGCTGGGTTCTCATGGGGAAGGTCTTAAATTACACTCGGATGCGGACAGCTTGTCAATTGTGGGGCCGGAGCCCCGGCTCCAGAGAAACGCTGGCTTGCCCTTCATTAGATTGTGATATCAGTGGCTGTCTCTAAATCTCAGGACTTTTATTTATTTATATATATGCTCTTATGTTTTAACCTTTCACTCTTTCCTCTTTCTTTGCAATGTGGGCTTTATCCCCCAGGCTTTCTTTTGAATGAGAGACAGTGACTAAGCAATAAAGCATAACAATATACCAGCCTCTATGCTTATCTGTCTCTTGGCAGCTCACGTGTGCCAACAGATACACTTCAATATTTATTCAAATTATCCAGTCAAATTTCTTTGTGTACGCGCACTGCAAAGAATAATATATATTCTAAGCCAAATGTGATGTCCAACGCTACACAACTGATGTCTTTAATCAAACAAAAAATAACTGGTTAACTGATATGTTTTTTTATGGCTGATATTAGAAAAGCACTGTTGCCGATTGGTCGACAAAAAGGCGAAATAACACAAATGGTATTACAGTAAATGAGAGATGTACAGAAGGCTGGTGACAATAAATGAACAATTATTGTGTAGTAAATGGCTAGTTAGTGACATGTAGCTTTGCATTAAAACAGACTTGAAAGCATGAAAATCTGCACACATGACGTTATGTTAAATCTCGGGCAGCTAAATGTGGCAAATAATTCCGTGGTTGTGTAAATATTTTATTTAAGTTTATTTAATGAAAAAAGTATTTAGTATTTAAAATTAACTTAATATTTTTGGTGAATTCTTATAGTCGAGTTACTCAGATTTACTTAACTTTTTTTAACTTACATTTACTCAATTTAAACAGTATTTTTTATTGATTTCACAGCTTTACAATTTACTTATTTTTAATAAAAAAATTGTTTCACCGTAAAATCACAGTTTACATTTTAGAGTGCAATTTATTGTGTGTCAGATGCTGCCTATAGAAAATGACTATTGAATATTTCAACATGATAGAATCAACAGATTTTAATAACAGTTAATTTTCAGTTAATCACCTCATATTTTGTTGGTTTAATCATACCTGAGAGAGCATTTAAAGTTAATATTATACAAATATAACCATCAGACATTACTCTTGGCAACTACTTTATGCAATGTTTCTGTAAGAACTGGTGAAAAGAAAACATTCCCAGCATAATTATTTTTCCCTCCTGTTGGGACACAGACATCTTACTAGGTTGTAACACATGTAACCTATGTAATATTGCTGTATTCTAGTGTTTATTAGTTCTGTATGTCTAGTGTATTAAACACATGGGGAACACTATGCAATGTGTCTTGGTGTGTCCCAGTTTTGAAATGTAAAAAATGACTAATGCAAATAAAAAAGGGTCCCATTCGGTTGGACTCTTTCCGTCTTTTGGCTGGTCTCTCTGTTAAGATTCCGCCCTCTTCAAAGAACGCGTAAGATCCATTATTGACAAACTATTCCTTTGATTCCTAAAATAAGAAACCCATTTCAATGGGAGAGAGAAAATAAGGCCATAATTTAGTGTGCTGTCAGTTTTCAGGCCCCTCTTCAAAGAGACCACTCAAAGCAGCAGTAGTCTCCCCGCAGGTATACATCTCTATTTGTTAAATCATTTACCAACAAAAATGTCTTTTTTAACAACCCATTTGAGAGCTAGCTAGACAAAACAAGTCTTAGAAACTCAAGGTTGAGAAAATGCAGTAGGCACACATTAGCAAAAAGTGACAAGCTAGCAAAACAACAACTGACTGTTTATTGAGTTTTAAAGTCGAAATAACAACTGTGAGATGTAAAATGTACACCATGGAGGCATTTCTGCATGATATTGCAAGAACTGTCATATCCCTTTGATTTAACAAGCCCAGATATACACAAAGCGCTAACCGATGGCTAGTACTTCTACCCCCTACCTGAGGCTATTCTCAAATTCATTGATTTATCAGAGGACGGTTAATTAGCCTCCTGCGTCAAGATATCTCCAGGCATAGTCAAAGGGGCGCCTGCAGATCCATCAATCCTGACGCCTGTCAATCAGAGATGGCGGCTGAGCCCCTAAAGCTAGTAAAGCCACCGCTAGCTGCATGTAGCACAATCAGTTTAGAACAGGAGGAGAATGTTGCATACGGGTGGACTGAGGTGAAATCATGAAATCAAGCAGTTCATCCCTTTTTCATTGTCTCACTCTTAATGCACCTGCATGACTTTACAGAACCGTCTCCCACCGAGATGAGTTATGTGAGATTCCCTGCTGGCACGAGCCAAGCCGCCCCGTCGGGTGCGTTTCACCGTAAAGGACAGCAAAAGCCTGTTCCCATGTGACAAGTCGAATGTTGCCAAAGTTTCTGCGCTGGATGAAGTCCTTAACGGATCACCTAATTTCTCAAAGGTGAATCATGCTTTTTTTCCTAGTTAAAATACTTGCTCCTTTGATGCCTGTATGAGTCAGAATTTCGTAGGTTGATTCTCCCCTGAAATGTGTAAACACAGTGACTCAAACAAAATACGGCTTGCTTGTTTGAGCATCCTGAAAGCTATTGAAATATGTAAATTTAAAAAAATGTTGGCTTGATGTTCTCAGAGTTATTACTTTTTTGGTATTTTGACATCAAAATGTTTAAAAGACACAACTTGAATGTGCTGAGTAAACTGACAGAATGTGAAACAAGCCAGTTCACCCTAAAATAACAGTTGTGTAATAATTTAGTCACCCTCGAGTTGTTACAAATCTGTATAAATGTCTTTGTTCTGATGAACACAGAAAAAGATATTTGGAAGAATGCTGGTAACCAAACAGTTCTCTAAACATTGACTACCATAGTAGGATTTATTACAATGTGGGTCAAAAGTGCCCAAGAACTGTTTGCTTTTCTAAATTCCCCAAATATATTCTCTTGTGTTCAACAGAACAAAAACAATTATAAAGCAAATGTTCCTACTGTGGTAGTCAATGGTGTCCAAGAACTATTTGGTTCCAAGCATTCTTCCAAATACATAATACATTTATACAGATTTGAAACAACTTCAGGGAAAGTAAATGAAGACAGAATTGTCATGTTTGGGTGAAATGTTCTTTTAGAGTGTTGATTTGGTTTCCATGTTGATGACCTTTTTCTGACAACAAGAACCAACCAAAAAGTCAAGATGTTACCGTCTATTCATTCTCACGCGACAATCTTTATTGATTAAAGCGTCGCGAAACACGCCACACTCGAGTCCTCGAAGCGAGCGACAAAAACAGGATTAATTGGAGGCTTAATTTGCGCAAACATGCATTATTCTTGAAATGTTCCAAAATGGATTTACTCATTGAGCATCTGATCCCAAAAGTGTTCATATAGGACAGGGGAGGGAGACACCCTCCCCCGAAGCGAACGCACAACCATGAGAAAATTTTGAGAGAAATAACAGGGATTTGTAAAGCTTAGCCGAGAAAGAATGTGGCTGTGAATCTAAACAGGCTTAGCGAGAGAGAAAGCAATACTGAAAGGTAAAGCACCGGCACAGCCAATACCCAGAGCCTCCTATCTGTTCTCCATATTCCTGAGAACCCTTCCTCAATAAGAGAGGCTTTCAGTCTTCTCCCCTCCAGTCAAAGCGAATGAGCTGAGGAATAATCGTTGGGCTTGAGCAGGAGAGTCTGGGCTCACCCCTCGGGGCACTGCAGCAGGTGATGGGATGAAGAAAGGAGGGGAAATAGGATTACACTGTGAGAAAAACAAACAGTGAAAAAAGAAAGACTGAACATATGAAGTACAGTGTCAGGTTGAATCGAAGACGATGTCAGAGGTGGGATGTCCACAGTACGTTCATTCTGTTTCACTATCTAAGTCAAGGGATATGAATTATAATGAGTTCATTTTTTTATTTTTTAAGACTTTTGAGGAAGAAATATTAAATTTACACAATAAGATTGTATTTGTTAACAGTAGTAATGCATAAGCTAACATCAAGTAACAATGGACATTTCTTGATGTTAGCTTATGCATTACTAATAGATTTTTTTAGCATTTTCAATCTTTGCTAATGTTAGTTTGCTAATGCTAAATGCATATACAATTGTTCATGTTATGCTAACATTCACATAAACCAAGATGAATAAATGTATCAGAAGTATTGTTCATGTTAGCTCATGTTAGCTAATGCATTAACTAATATTAAGAAATTCATCCTTGCTGTAAAGTATAACCAAAATGAAAAGTAATTTCTGTCTGCAAAGGATCTATGCAAACAAGTCATAAATTAGTTTATTACAGCACAAGAAACATTGTCAGATAATTTAAGTAAAGTTATTCGTCCACGTTGGCGAAAGAAAGCACATTCAGTTCCTATTAAAAAAACAAAAATTCATAAATATATTTCCGTTTACGTGTTCGAAAAATCCATCCCTATTCAAAACAATAAAAAAAACGGAAGCCATTGCCTACTGAAGTTTCTTGTGTCTACAAAACGTTTTCATTTGACTTCTCTTAACTTCCAGCAATTCCTTAGGTAAAGACTGCCACATTTTCATTTGACTCATTTCAGCGCTAATGGAATCTTCAGATAAAGACTGCCATATGAAATTACCGAACTTGCCCCATCAGCGCAGTAATTTCCACTGCGATTTGACGCTCCGCAGTGCATTTGTTGAATACTGCTTTATTTTGACAAGGACGTTAATGCGGCAGGATTTTATTTATAACTGGGAGAAGGCGTGAGGAAGAGCAGGGGGATACAGCCAAAGACATTCATCCAGAGGCTCGTTAGGCCAGCATCAGGTTCCAGCCTGTCAAAAACGGGTAGAGCACACCTCCGCACAACCTGATGCCCTGGGCTTCCAAAAATCACCTCACATCTTGGTAATGGGAGCCAACGGTCATTACATTATCCCGATGAGTCATTCTGCTCGATTGTAGGCTTCCTGTTGTTTTGAATTCTCCAATGTGCTGCCGTTGGTAATGTTGCCAGCGCAGCTGTTAATATTGACATTTCCTCTAGCACTTACAACTGTTTGAAAAAAAAATGATATAGACCTCCGTCCCTTGAGGTCGATACCAAATTGAGGCTGTGAAACTATGGCGAACATCCCCGAACTCTTAACCTCTCCAAAGGGTTCCTCATGTCAGATTTGACCTTGCTTGATGCTATCTGGTGGGGCATCATTTCGTTCCCGTCCAACTATTCAGTGGCTCATTATTTTTCGGCCCCATTGTGAATTAGATTCCTCCGGGTAGCCCTGGAAGTCCGGTCCATCATAAAGGCCACCGCTGGGCCATTTCAGCTTTCCGTATCCTCGGCGATGGCTAATGCACCGTAGGCGAACGGCCTGCCGGTCCCCCGGCTTCGTACGTGTTTAGAAACTCCAGCTCTCCACCCAAATGAGTTTGCGGGTATATAAAACCACATGCGAATGAAGAACTCAAGATTTTATTGGACTTCTTGTGATTTTCCACGGTATGTGGCGAATACAAGATGTATTGCGTTCTGTTGAGCTACGCTAGTGTGAGCACACAGGGAGATGGCTATGGGAGTACAATAAACGGTGGTAGAATGCAATTCTTTGCCTACAAACCAGTGGGCTCGGCACAGTACGCCTTCGCAAAGTCGCCAATTTTACCGCTCACCCACTGCTTAGTAATTACACCACCCGTCAAGACCAACACTCAAATGCACAATAAAGAAATACCAGAATATAAATGCACAAACTGGCTAATACAACTAAACGGGGACAAAAAGCCAACATCTTCCACTGTCCCCAAGCGTCTCGTTTCTTTTCAAAGGAAAGCTCAAGCTTTCTCTAAACATCCATTCATCTGTGAAATCATAACTGCAGACTTTTCAAAAGCAGACTTTCTTCGTAATCCACAAAGTGGGAAGGAAGAAAAAACCCAGTCACAAGTGGAAACTGGAGCTATCGTGTCCTCTCTAACTGCCCATATGGTCCAGCCTGCTTGAGATACCCAGCTCTCATGGGACTCGGCAGCTAGAATTTGCTTCTCAGATTTCGCCTGCAATGTCTCTGAAACCATCCACCTTCTAAGCGATGAGGAAAAAACAGCGATCTAAGCCATTCCCTTTGAGATTGTGGGACCAAAGTTTTCACGGAAACTCAGTCTTAGTATCTGTAAAAACTGATGAACACTGTATCACAACCAAAACAAAGCAAATTGTCGATTTTCTGTGATGGAAAAACCAAGATTTAAAGTATCATCACTGAGCCCATCAGTAGAAAAGGGCCATGAGACTTTTGACATTTTACTCACTTATTTAACTCATTTCTTCTCCAGCTAAAGGGCTCTGAACACAGAGCTCATCTGTATCTCTCTTTCGCTCAGTGGAGAGAAGCCATTGACAGGCGCAGTAGCAGATGGGGATTGACAGAGCTCCTAGGCCGAAAGCTAATTGAAGGAGACAGGGGAGGACTTTGACGGCAGTCAAATGCCAGCAATGATGAGGAAATCAATGCAAGCTTACAATGTACTAGCCTCAATGAAATTCAAGGAACTCTCGCCTAATTTCCACACCGGTGCTAAAAATGTAGTTTTTGTGGTCGGGGCACAGAAAAAAAAATTATCCAGGGTGCCTCCGTGACATTTTCCTAATAGTTTTCCATATTTAGAAATATGTGGCAGTAGCAGAGCATGTGAGTGTGGTGTGGTGGAGCAACAGTGATTTCATCTTTCTGTGTTCTGATACGACTAACTAGCCTATACTTGCTCCCTATTTAATAAAAATTTCAAATTTGTCACATACATAAATATACATCTGTACAAATATATCACTAGCAGTGAAATGTCTGGCATACTTTATAAACTGTGCAAAGAAGAAACATATTTATTAATAAAATATATATAAAATGAGTATAAATTAATAGAAAATAAAATAAAATAGAAAAATATATATTTGTACAAGCATGTAAATATGAAGAGTTTATTTAAAACATGTTTTTTAAACTTGAATTGAATATGTTTTTATTATGATTGATTTAGTTAGCGGTATTTTTTGAGTTATTATTACTTAAAACAACACAACTGCAGATTTTTTTTCAAATGATTTTTGAAATTTAGAATTTATTAAAACGTTTGACTATTGTCATACATCAGTCAAATAAAAAACTGAAACACCTAAATAGTCTTAATTCATGTTTTTATTCCCAAATTTGAGCCGGCACATTCAACTTCTCTCAGACCATTAAACCTTGTTTTTTCTATGAAGGACTGCAACTGTAACTGGGCATCTGAATAAAATAATAATTGAGTGTTTTACTATTTTGTCTGCCTTTCTTTCAGTAAATTAGAAAATTCAGGGATAATAACAATTATTATATTTTAGCATAAAAATACTACTGTGACAAAAGAGCAAACACACTGGAGAATTAACATTACAGAAATGCAAAAAAAAAAAAAACTTTGGTAATGAATGATAATGATTTACCAAAACTGACAATGTGCAGGGGAATAAATCATTTCACAGTAACATGAAGCATAAGTAGAAAAATAATGTTTCTATTAAATCTTTTGTTTTAACTGTCAAATGTACCCTTTTCTTAACCTCTGCAATAAAATATTTTACCTATCTCTACAACTACATTTTCCCTATTCATCATTTACTTTTACTAAACATTTGTATTATTATCATCATCCCATGAATGGTTCACAAATAGCATCTTCATTTTATTTTGACTGGTAACCCACTATTAACACTGTAAGCTTGTGATGGAGCGGTTTAAAAGTGATCAATGAACAAGGGAGAACACAACTGCAGAAAAATCCCTTTCGTTCCAGGCAAAACTCCCGCAACTCCGCTCCCGTTCTGCATACTCTGATCTCAATCAGCAATAGGTAAATGCATCATCCTGTTGGGAAATGAAATGGATTTATGAACGGATGCTCGCTGCAATACGACTCCCAGTAAACTCTATGCGAACGAGCGGAGACGTGGATCGCTGCCACCCTGACCTTCAGCCAATGATATCCACCAATAAATAATCTCCAATTATCAGCAGATATCGTTCATTTGTCCCGTGTAAGTCAGTCAGTCTCGATTAGAGTTATAGGTCAAAGCATCCCGTCGCCAACATAGATGGTCTGGTTTCATTTCGCAGATGGCAGGAGACAGACAACTGAGTATAGAAACTTCAGATCTATAGTGGGAGAGGACGGTGCAAGCTGGAATGGCCTCCAACAGATTGGCTGCCTGAGGTTTTCAGTGGAACCAGAGAGGAAAGCGAGCTCTATCCATGATTCATAACTTCCTTCTGATGCAGACAGGTACTGCCTGTCAAATTTAGGTATGGCGACTGAGATGCTGGAAACATTTTTCTGGAGGGATTCTTTAAGAATGACGAATGAATAAAAGTTTGACCAGGCGAGAAATGCAGTGTGACTATTTGAAGTCATTTCAGGTGGTTGGTGAATAAGATGCAGGGTTTTTGTGGCTGAAACAGTTGGCACTGTTTTCAAGTCAAGAGTTTTCCAATTATCGCTCTTGAGACCCCCTTGTCCCGCAGCTCCAATCGGTGTCAAACCGTTGACGAACAATTAAACATTCACGTGAGGCAAAAGTGCAGATGATGTTACTCCCCCAGGATTTATGATATCAGATAAGTTGCCAAGTCATCAATAGCAGGCACTTGATACAAGACAGTAATAAAACGATAAACAAAAGCAGCACGAGTCTCACCGCAGAGGATTTTGGCCATGTTATATATTTGTGTTGCCATGACGACCGGCTTGTAAAACCCACACTTTTGTTTTAAGAGTATTCAACCCACATACTAATGTGTTTTTACCTATTTAGATCCCTACAATTCCAATACATGTTTATCATAATACACAATCGCAGCTAATCCCACAAAAATCCTTCTCAATTGAAACTGACTTTGTTGCGCACAAGACGCATCTTCGCACATCTCTCTTGATGTTCAAAGGCTCTGTTTCAGATGCTCCGCATTCAGCAAGTTTACGCAATACACGAGCCTCCCAAAACATGACTCGGGCATAAAAAGGAGTGTATCACGAATTTTAGATAAGCACAAGCTTTCAAAAGCCTTTTTGTTTCATCCGCTCAAAAAATCTACCTCGGTCAGCGAGGCAGGGCGGTGGGTGGTTGGTGGACTTATCTGACAGAAGCAGAGTTAGCCTGAAGGCTGCTACGCTAAAGAAGCGCATCCATAAATTTGAACTCGAATCGAGCTGCGCTGTACCGGAGGTGACATTAGGGCTGGGAGATTATGACAAAAATCCTAATTGTTGATTATATCGTGAACATAAATTATGATTAATAGAATTTACATTCAAGTACTTTTGTCTGGTGAAGGGGGCATATAGAAACAGAGCCCTGAATCGTTTTGTGTTGTATTATGCAAAGTATATCGAGTGCGTCGACAATCATCTTCACATTGGCCCTCTTTCCTGATAGCATGTACATACATCTCAAAGACGTCTATTTTACGTCTGCGTTGACATCTGCAACTAGGGATGGGCAAAATGACCAAAGATCTATTTCACGGAATGAGTCATTTTATTTCACGGTAACGATATATTTCACAGTTACAATCTCCCATTAGCCCTGCGATGGGTTGGCACTCCATCCAGGGTGTATCCTGCCTTGATGCCCGATGACTCCTGAGATAGGCGCAGGCTCCCCGTGACCCGAGGTAGTTCGGATAAGCGGTAGAAAATGGAATGGAATGGAATCTCCCATTATAATAATATGTCTTAAACCTCATTTTTCTAAGATTGATTTTATTTATTTATTTATTATAGTTCATTTAATTGCTCACTATAATTCAAATGTAGGCAAGTTATGAAAATGTGTCACACTAGAGTATAGGGGGCAATTCTTGCTATTTACAAACCATTAACTACGACTTTTTCCCCAATAAACTGTGAATGTGTTGCTAATTAATAGTTAGTAAAGTATTTGTAAGGTTAGGTATTGGGTGGGATTAGGATGTAGAATATGGTCATGCAGAATTTGTTCTTAAAAGAACAAATAAACAGCCAATATGCCAATATCAGGCATGCTAATAACGACTAGTTAATAGTGAGAATCTCCCAAAAGGGGAGTTAAGCCCATTGCACATTGAGTCCGAAATTTGCGTCGGAAATTTTCTTACGTTAAAATAAAAATATGACCTCACATTGTGTCAATCACATTTACACACTGCCTCCGATATTTTGGTCCATCATTAAAAAATTCGGAATGGGTTCGATTTTCAGCGTTTTCGCATCCGTCAAGCATTTTGAGTGGCCTTTTTAACAATTCAGAGACACCATACAAACGAGAGCCAAATGTGAAAAAAAGCATATGAAAATTTCTGACTGTATGTGGCGTGTCAGATCAAAGCTTTTACTAAGTGAGTAGCATCACGTGATTTTTCACCTTAGCTCGCCTAGTTAAACTGTATTAAAACTATAAACAGCTTTATAAAGCGATCTAACTTCTGAAAAACGCAAGACTGAGCTTTTTATATGCACGAGAAGATCACTGCACCCCTGCATGAGCATTGTGACAGGTGAGAGACTATCTCCTGCACTGGAGGGGATCACGACTGAAGGAAGGTCAAAAGAATATTTGATTTGTTCATTTGTAACGGGTGGATTAACTCACATGTTTTTTTCGTCATAACGCCCAACTTGCAGAGCGCTGATTAACCGAGCCTACTTATTTATGTTCCGCAGAATACACAGAATTCGGTTGTAAGTATGACAGGAATGCCTTTTCGGGTCCAAGCATCTCAAGCGGGGCTAGAGCTAAACGGCTATTTATGAGGACTGTTTACTTATGTTGCGTATTAAAGGCGAAACATTTATCAACTCAAAGTATAAACTACCCCCACCAGGCTCACGGAATCTCAGACATCAATTTTTGAATAAATTATGAAAATTAAATCGCTGACTGGCCATGTGGGATTTCGTTATGAAGATAAAGGTAAGGGTCGTGGTTTTCCCATAGTTTTATAGCTCTCCGTGAGCGTATATTAGCATTTTTTTGTTGTTAATATATTGCATCTTATTAAGCGTTTGAACCCGGAAACAGTAAATGACCATTCATATATGGTGGTGCGTGACGTCAGAACACGTGGATCGAAAAATCTCTTACAGTTAGCATTTTATTCCGTGGTAATGGCATATTTCCATTATACCGCCTAGCACCGCAAGACATATGTTTTGTTTGCTTGTCTTCAATATATCTCTGAAACGTTTCTTGTCAGAGGTCATATAGACATCTAGAAGAACTGCAACTCAAATTCGGAATAAATCATACAAATAAAGAGAACAACGGCTTGACTTTGGATTTTAGGACGAGTTAACTTCACAGAGTTCTGCACTGTGACAAAGCGTTCTACACGGCACTGTGAATCTTTCACACTGTTTCCATGCCTTGTTAATCATTACAAGAGTGTTCTACTTTAGTTACGTCGGTCGCTTGCGAAGTATTTCGGGGTTTTTTTGTGCACCTCATATGGGTTCCATAAAACATTTTTTTTTTAAACTGTGCCTTTAAAGGTTGTAATAATAATATATATATATAATATATATATATATATATATATATATAATAATAATATATAATAATTCCATAGTGTATAATTACGTACACAAAAAGTTACGTATGTTTTGTACCTGTAGGGGTACACATAATGGAACACATAGGGGTATCGCCTCAGTGACGGATATTGTACCTTAAAAATAACAGTTTTGTACTTTTTTCTGAGAGTGTAAAATCATAATATCAAAGCTCATATGGTAGCGCAAAGTCATGGGTTTCATATCTATGAAAAGTGCAGAATGCGATGTAATTCGCTTTGGATTAGAATGACTGCCAAATGTAATATAACCATGATTGCTTATTCCACTTGCATTAAGTTACAACAATGCTTTTACAAGCTTAACGCTTCGTTCCACACAAACCAGAGCTAAAGCGCAAACAACTGCTAGGAAGTGCAAAGAAATGCAATATGTAAAGCAAACAGAGAGCATCTTGAATGCATACGTCCCATGAGGCAATATGAGATGGTAAGCGATAGCGTAAAAAGGTCTTTTATATCACCTTTACGATTAGGAAGGGGCGTGTAAAAATTACAAATGGAAAGTATGGGGCTCTCGAGGATGCGAGGGGCACAGGCAAAGTAAATCAAATGTGGATCATTTCATTTGGGACGTTCGCTGGCATCGGTGTTGAAAGGAGTGTTTACCACTCCGCAGCCCCTCGATGGAGGTATTAAGCAGCCCCACTTTAAAAAATAGGCCATCGGTGGAGCACCAACCGCCACGCTAGAAAAAGGCTCGGCGTATGATCTATAAACTCACATCTAAAGATTTTTGAAGGAAAATAATTATCTAATGCATCCTGGCTGACAACTATTATGAGGGTCCGAGAGAGGCTCAACGGTCATCGCTCTGTTCTTCAGAAGATGAATGCAGGTGTGCCTTTGAGCGTGGCACTGCAATACAGATGAATTGATGCATTTGACTTTTTCTGAACTGAGAACAGCTGCTTGGTCGATCGAAGGGTTAAGGAGCACGTTTGCACAGAGGTACCGGGTCTCAGACAGCTTTGCTAGGAACCGTATTTTATAATCTAAAATCAACTAAAACTCCTAGAAAAGCAACAAGTCAAATACAGGTTTAAAAAGACACGAGTATGAGTAAAGGATGAAAGAATTTTCATGTTTGGATGATCTGTCCCTTTAAATGCCTTCTGTCAAATAGATGGTTTCATTTTAACAACATTAACAAACGTTACTGCACCTGCGCACTTTTGTGACCCCAACTGAACATCCGATCTCCATTCACAAACAATACAGTGCCTGTAGATTATTTCTGAAAACAATCAAAAGAAACCGAGAAGAACTGTTACTTGGCTAAACTTCTCTCTCCAATATTTTGAATTTAGACTGCGATACCAAGCTCAACCTCTAGGTGTCAATGTATCAAATTGTTTCTGTAAATGCGACAAAACTACAGGGCCCATTCAACAACATACAACAGAATTCAACAAATTGTGTATTTAATAATAAATGTATACAGTAAAATAATAACGCAAATTAACATTAACATAAAATAGATGACATTAATATAGTTATAATATTAGACACTAGTCAGACACAAACCGGAAGTTAACTGGGGGTCAGGTGCACACGCGTCCGATGAAACTGTCTATTCCGCAGCGGTTTTGGACCCAGTTATTGCCTTTATAACAGATTTTAACAGGGTTTTGTGCTTACTGCACACGGAAGATCAAACAATACTAATTACATTCTGCTGTTCCACTGTTATAATTAACCTTGGGTTAAATTAGCCTAATTTCATCGCTAATAAAGCCGTTTAAATAATTGTAGCTTACCATTCAAACGCATTCAATCAATCACACACGGTAAAATTAAGGGTTACGTTCTACCTTCAGAAGCTAATAATAGTTTAGAAACCAGCTAATTAAAATAAAACTCAACATTGCATCTGTGGCCGAAGAATTGCAGGTGCCATTGAAATTACACGTCAGCTTGGCACTATACTTCGAATGGTCTGCAATGAGACCCGTGAGACCTGCCAGGCACTGAGCCACAGTCACAAGAAATAGTCATTACCAGCGAAACCTCACTTGGTTATCTCACCGTTCTGACAGGAAGCAGGATATACTCCCAGGGATCAGTTAAGTGCAGGATCCCAACGGCAGATGGGACTCGGCGGACATTGAAATGATGCATGAAGGATTATATGGCCGCCAAACAACACTTCCAGTGATGGCTTAGACATGTCGGCCTCCCACTCGGAGCAGGGACAATGTTTTTCGACCTCATTGCCGTTGAGATTGCTCTCTGAGCTGCAGTCCTGATGTGAAGTCACCCTAGGAATAAGGGCTTTATGAGCTTGCTCTCTTATACTTCCATCTTTCTCAAGACAAGTGGAATGTACAAGATAAACCGTGAATGCCAATGAATGGGTTCTGGGACTAACTTGCAATTTTTTAACCAATAAATGAAACTTCGGTCCCCATTTACACACATTAAGAATGCATGATTTTCTCTACTTAGAGAAAAATAAAAGAACTTGCTCTATTTTACTTTACGGCAATGATGATGACTGACACAAAACGGACTTCTTTATTAATAAAATGAAGTCTTGTTATTATTTCATGAACTATAATGAGTGTCAATGAGAGCAAATATTCACTTTAAAGTCATTCATGATGACATTCATACACCCTAATATCATTTAAAATCTGTATGACTTTCTCACTTCTGCAGAACACAAATGAAGATATTTTCAAGAACGTTGGTAACAAAACAACATTGTTGTCAATTGACTCAAAACCACAGAGACATTTCTCGAAATATCATCTTTTGTGTTCCACAGAAGACAGAGTCATATACAGGTTTTAAATAACATGAGTGAATAAATGATAACAGAATTTTTATTTTGGTTGAGGTATCCATTTAAACTCACACGACAAGCCGTCCATCACAAACGTTTTAAGGCATCAGGGTATAAATGTCTGAGACAGAACTGGAAAGGTCATTTCCCACATCACCTCTCCTCCACAATAAAGGCTCCGCCATACTCAGTGTGTCATTTCCTCAACCTTCCTGAATCTGTCTCCTCTAAAGATAAAAAAGTAAGCGTGACGATAAAGAAAGAAGAGATATCGAGAGTGCCCTGGTGGTGGAGGGGGGATGTAAGATGACCTTGATATGCAAATAGACCTCCTTTAAAAAAGGAAAAACTGGCTAAAGATATTTATCATGCGGTGGACCATTGGCAGAGATGTAGATAAGGTTCTGCTTCTTAATTATCTTCATTATCTATTAGAAATTATTTTCCAATTATTATCCTCGTACAGAAGACGAAAGGTTTTTAAAGGGGTTTTGACTTTATGGACCTTATGAAATAGCTTTTTCCCCTTTAATTAGACTAATCTCTTTTGAAGCAGACCGTTGTAAACAGTTGTCATATCAAAGGCCTTTTTGTTGAAATAGCCAATTTTGTGTTAGTTTCTATCACAGATGTGAATCATGATTTGCTATTTTTGAATTGACAGCCAATAGCAGGTGGTATTAGGGAGAAGGGGGAGTAAACAAAACAATAGAAATCACAAATTAGCTTGTTTTTGTAGCAAGGTTCTGAATTATTAAACGATGATAAATATAACTCTCCTTTTCATTTTTAATATCCGCTTTTCAAATGAATATTAAAGGGCCAGAAGGTACACAGACTCTTTAAGCCATAAAACTTCAATATTAATTCCATGATTTCAATAATGAAATGAATTATTTGCTCAACCTCGTGTCATTGCTGCATACTCTTTTTTTTTTTTTTCTGAAAAAACATATTGATTCATCTCATAAACTGGACTGAACAATTGATTCACAATTCTAACAACGCTGTTTTTCAAGTTTAACTGATCATAACTCATCATAAAATAATCTTGGACAAATCAACTGCATCATATGATTTAAATGTGGACTCCAATGAAGATTTTGGAGTGCGACTTTTTGTGTGTGCTCAAACAGAGATAAAGCTAATAATTTCACAATACAGGCAAAATAACCAAAACCAAATTGTACAGCAAAATGAAGTTACTCTAAAATTCAACCCTCGTGTGGTACATGCATATGTGCGACCATTTTCCATGTTAACTAAAAAAAATGAGATTGTTTTTCAACCTCAACCAAAATATGTTTTGTCACCCCATATACCACTTTACAATAAGGTTTAATTAATAATTGTATTATTATTTGTAAACAAGTTAATGCATTAGCTAACATGCACTAACAATGAACAATACTTTTACAGCATTTACTCATCTTAATTCATGTTAAGTGTTCAGCATTTACTTATACATGTTTAAAATCCAAATTTGTATCTGTTAAAATGAGTTAATTCACCATAAATTAACATGAATAGTTGTATTGACATTTAAAAACATTAAGAAGAATTAATAAATGTTGAACAACTATACTGTTCATTGTCAGTTCATGTCAGCTAATGCATTTACTAATGATAACAAATACCTATATAAAATACTTATTGTCAAGTGTTACCGGTATTTCAAAAGGTTTTTCTTTTGTGTAGTATGTGTCCTGCCATTTGAAATTCTAAGGCTAATTCCATTCTTTATTTCATTCCGGGACGGCTGCACTATAATCATAATCAGACGTTTATTCATCTTTTGCTCAGTACCGAGCTTCCAAATGGAAAGCATGCTCCAGCCCACCATGTGCCATGTTCTCGAGAGCCGAAGGCCCCGTGTGTGCCCACTGGGCCAAATGCCTGCTCAAGCTTTGACATGATCCTAATCGACACGAGCACACGGGAGGTCTCCAGCCAAAAAGCCGAGAGCCAGTCACGGAACACAATGACCGCCTCTCCCGTTCCACAGAGCTCCTTACGAAACAATGCGTGGTCAGAAAAAAGGACTCAATATCGTTCCGCAGCTGTGCTTTTGTTTCTCTCTCCTTCCGTACGAGGAGCACGGGCTCGGGCACCTCCGCCGTCGGCCTCCGCCGCCCTTTCTGACAGAGAGAGCTTGTTTATCACACCGAAGCATATTGCCGACGTCCTCGCAGGCGAGGGGAGAAGAGAGGGAGGGAACCTTGGAAGGAGAGAAACGGAGGGTAAAAAAAGAAAAGGGAGGCTGTGAAAAAAGAAAAAGGAGAGGAATAAACCGAGAACGAGTGCATTGGAAAGCACATAATGAAAGGGACAGAGGCTAATTAAGGGAGGCCGGATTAATTAAGCTTTCTGTCTGCCTCTCGCACTGGCACTGCCAGCACCACCCTCCATCCTCTCATAAAACACATCGCGTTGTTGTTGGACACATTTCCCAGCTATGGTCGTTGGAACGTAATTGCAAAAGCGTGTAATCCTGCTCCGTGCTAGCTTGGTTACCAGCGCAAGTGAGCGGAAGGTAAAGGGATAAAATAAAATAAAGTTACGATTGCTATTGACTAGACTTGTTAATGTGTTAAGGCATGCGATTAATTAAATGTGTTTAGTGCCGATAATGCGTTTATTCAATTTGGCTTCTATCTGTTCTCTGTGATTTATAAAACTGATCGGAGGTGATTTGAGCTGCGGCGCAAATGTTGCATAAATACACACACACAAAATAAACAATGCACTGAGTTCCAGAATATTGTGCCTGCAAATAAGGGATAGTTCACACCCCAAAAATTAAGTTCTGGCATCATTTACCCACCCTTAAAATGTTCTCTATGTATATATATTTATGTGTTTATTTGTTTTGCTAAATACAAAAATATATATTTTGTAGAATGTGGCAAACAGATTGTTCTTGGGCACCAGAATATATAAAAAAAATATATATTTTTGTGTTTAGCAAAACAAATATACACATTTATATATATATATATATATATATATATTTATATATACATAGAGAGCAAGAGAGAGAGAGAAGATATATATTTATATATATATACAGGTTTGGAACAACTGAAAGGGTGAGAAAAGGATGATTGAGTTTTAATTTTTGGGAAAGTATCCCTTTAAAAAGTGTTCATTTGACAGATTTTTCACTTTTCTCAGCCAATATTAATGAATGAGATAAATTGAATGAATGAAATGATATATCATGTAATTCATTTAAATTTAAACCATTTAAATACATCTCTAGCCATAATTTCATAGCATTGTTAATTGTTAACAGACACCCGGCGGTCAATGATTCATGCACAGTTCAAGAACCGCTACTTCAGAGTGAACGTTGACATTGTAAATGAACCATTAGCAAAATACATGATGTTTGCTCAAGTCTTGTGCTTTCTCAGAACGCTGAAGGCATATGGAACTTAAAGGTCAAACGTGGATGAGCCATCAAATTATCACGGTTCCTCGTGTTCTTTTCTGCCAAAGACACTTGTACATCTCTGCCCAGACTGTCATTTGCGAAAGCCTCTTAAACAACATCTATGTTTTATAAAGACAACTCCAAACCCTCCGTTCGATCAAATTAAGCATCACTTCAACTTGTTTTCCATAACAGTGAGTTACAACAAGACATCTGGGAAGGAAAATAAACCCTCTTTAACAATCCCAAATAACCATCCATCCCTGCAAAAAAAAAAAAAAACACTCACGCCTCAATTGCACGGGTCACTAACACGAGGGGCCACTTTTGTCGCAAGAGCCCTCGTTGGTTGTGTTCCTCCTCCCTGCTCAATGGAGCAAATGTTGAGGGCCCTTCAGCTCCGTTCACTATGCAGGATCCTTGGCCAAAAACCGGCCATAAATATTTATGGAGTGCCAAAGCTTTGCCAACCTGAAGATGGGGGGACAACATCAAAGAGGTGGAAAAGCACGGTTGTCCGGTGAGGATTGACGTCAAGGCCTGCTGTCAAAAACTCATTTTGACACGGGCGGGTGGAATGTCCTTGTGCCAAACTGCAGACCAGTTTATGATAATCCCTATAAATTATAATGCACTCCACAGACGTTAAAAACCGTGATTGGTGCTAAATGAAATGGGCTGTGACTATCAGGTCAGAGCGAGATGGATCTGTTCTGCTAGCTTTTTCTCCATTAGAGAAGTTTCTTGTCTTTTTAAACAGCGTCGACTGCAGCGTGATGCTTTCTACAAGTGATTTCCATCCCTGTTCCTGGAGGACCTCCAGGATTAAACATGTCGGATGTCTCCTTAGCCAAACACACCTGATTCAACTCATCAGCTCATTAGCTTAGCTTCAAGACCTGAAATGGGAACGTCAGCTAAGGGAGACATCCAAAATATACTGCTGGAGATCCTCCAGGAAACCACTAGGAAGCAGAGACTGTATTTTTCGGGGCACTGCGTTCTTTCAAACTAGTTTTATTGAGAAGTGAAACACGTGAAGCTGGATGGTTTAAAGTTCAACACACCCATATCCCAGTTTAATGCACAGAGCCATCTGTAAGCAAGGCACTCGTGTTGAATTCCCCCAAAAATGTGCAAACACATTGAAAATTGCTGTTTGAATGCCAAACTGACTTGACGCATCACCCATGGCAAGTGTTTCAGGCGGGACATCTGTCTGTGGACCAATGGAGTAAGACATTTCTGCAATTTCATTTGGTGCTGCAGAAATGCGATGCTTAACAGTGTATTTAGAAAATGAACATAAGTTTACAACTTGTTCCTTGGCGGAAAATGGTTTATTCTTTTTTTTGTGATCAGCAGGCAGAACTTAATCGTGTTTGTTTCTCCCTTCGAGTTTATTTCACTAGTTTTGAGCCCGTTCTGAACCGCTAACTAGATTTGTAGCAAAACCGTTAATCTCCGTCTCGCATCTTTGTCTGTTGGGAGGATTAGTGCATTTTCATTATGCGGAGAGGTCAAAGGTACTGTTCAACACCATTTGTTAACTAAAATTTGTTGAGTCTAATGATGATTAATGCCCTTGTTGTAGGCTTACCACTGTTGTACTAAAGCAAACTTATTTCTCTTTTTTTCCCCACAAAAGCAATTAGAGCAATTTAAAATCCATGGAACACATCACGGTCTGACAGGTTAAGCTTTTAATGCAAATGTGACGGCAACGCAATGTACGAAACGCCAAAACGGGACGACGCTGGCCTAATTGCTCGCAACTAAAAGATTAATATTGAATGAGCAGCCTTCAGAAACATGGCCGGTGATTTCAGCACCTCTATTTCTGCACATACACACGATAGTCCCAATGGGCCTGACAGTCTGATGGCCTTATAACATCCTGTTTATTGCGAGTAGAAGATATATGATTTATAAGCTCACAAAGTTACATGTAAAGATGTTGCAGCTGCAATAGGGTCATTTTCTTGATGCAGTACATTTTCACGTCCCCATCAAATGTCTTGATATACTGGGATTAATAAAATATTAATCTCACATAAAAAAATAATTCGTTTTCTTTTATCACTGCTTCACAATTAAGTGACCGAGATGATTTTAAAGTTATTTCACTAGTGGGGTTTGGACAGATTTTTGTCCTGACTTTATGCGAAACAAACAGAGATTTATAAAGGAATATTGTTTGTTTCTTTAAAATAGAAAAACAACATCTAAACAAAATGCTGTAACACTTTAAAATAAGGTTGTACTTGTTAACATTACTAAAATCTAAAATCAATAAGCAATGGTCTTTTCAGGATTTTTTACTAACTAACAAACTTTGTTAATGTTAGTTAATGCAGATATAATTGTTAATTTTAGTTCATTGGGCATTAACTGATGGTAAAAATGACAAGTAGTGGTATAAATAAATAAACATAAACTAAGATTAATAATTGCAGTAAAAGTATTGCATATTGTTAGTTCGTGTGAGCCTTTTTTTGCTATAAGACTTCTTAAGAACCTTAAAATGTTAAAACGTTCTAAACCCTGGTTTCCAACCCTTTGGAAACAAGGCCATCTGAAGGGATGGGATAATATAGGGGGATACTTGTTGTAGTTGACAAATAAACTTCACGTGTCCTATGGTATAACAGCAAACTGTTTATTCCATGGTTTTATATAATTACTATAAATACTATTATATACAACAGCATAAGAAAGATATATCTTCATTGTTCGTTTTTTTTTACATTTTTGCCGTCACACCACAGGACAAAATTGCACATTAGTCTATCTATATTATATATATATATATATGTAACATATTTTTAACAATATAAACATGTGATGCTATAAACTTCTAAATATTTGTAATGACTTTATTAAATGTTTCACAGTTATATGAAATGTAATATTTTTTGCTTTTTTCATGGACGTATTATGAAAAAATGCATTTAACTGTTTATTTTATTTGTTATCTAATGCATTAACTAATTATTAAGTCAAGAACAAATGCAACCTTATTGTAAAGTGTGACCCAAAATGTTCCAAAATAATCATGTTCAAAAATTATGTTTGTTATTGTGCATTCCAATTAATATCAATCACACTGCAGTGTATTTTTTTTAATTTAGACCACATAAAAAAACTAAATACACCTACAAAATCAAAAACATGATAACATAATAAAAAACATGATTTTTGCAATATTAAGAAAACAGAGTTACCTCATTTTGGAACCAAACTCTTCAAATATATTTTTATAAAGACATGAATCGTTGTTTTACTATAGTTTTATATGTTGTCTATAGCTTCAAATTACCCATAAAGTCACTTTTAGTACGGAAACAAACAACAGATCAAACTTCAATACATATCAGCTGTGGATTTTTATAAATTGTGATGTTTGGGATCTTTCTCCAAAACACGCATGTGGATACAATATTATGAAAGCTGGTTAAATTCAAGTCAACACCTTTACTTACATTATCTCTCAAACTGTTGCTCTTTTTCATCCAGTTAAGCATATTTTCTTGCTATTTTTTTAAATAATCAAGCTACATTTAATCAACCTTGTGTTCGTTTTTGTAATGTATAAAAATACTTGTGTACAACATGACCATAATTATGTCTTCATATATCACTGAGTTCAAACAGAACTGCATAACAAGAATGAATATAATAAAGACCTATAACCTATAATATACAGTATGTTAATCATCTATTCCTCTATGAGAGAAGGAACATCAGTGGCCAACACATCACTGACAACTAAATGAGATATATCGGGAAGCCTCATCCCCGAAATAACTGAATTCAAGGGGCAGCTCATCCTCAGTCGAGCCTTTATTAGTGCCGTCGATAAAGGCCCTTTGCCGTTCCAAATCGATTGAAGAAGACATTAGATCTTGGCATTATATTTTACGATGAAAGATGTCCAAATGGTATGTCAGTTTAACAGAGAGCCGCTCTCAAGGTGAGGTCACGGGACAATCTCTCTTAGCAGTCTCTTCTACACCTATATTCTATTTGTGATTCGCAACAGAGGCGATGTAAGGCATCAGAAGAACACTGGTTTTCCAGACAGGAGCAATCTGAACTGTGTGTTTGAATCTAGTCTGTTGGCTTGATGTGAAAAGCCCGTAAATCAGGTGCGCGCGCAGAATACCAAATCACCGGAGAGAGAATAGAAGTCATCAATCACGGGTGACGTGCGCTTTGCTGCACGGGAGGGAAGCCAAACCACATTAGTGTTGATGCAGCAATGCTGTGGTGTGGAGGACAGCGGGGGGAAACGGAGGAAAACAAATCGGAATTATAGATTATTAATGGAAAATATTACCGAAACGGGTCAGCTCAGATTTTCCAGCAGGAAAAGCACAAACTGCTGTAGCTACCGGCTTCAAGTCATCAGATGTTACTAAGTCTTCTCTTATTTCTTCATTTAAGCCTTCTTAAGATCCTCAAACTCTCTAAACCGGAGATCTGTAAACATGGGTGACCATAAGGGATGAAATAATATAGGTGGTTACATACTCTATAAAAAATAGACATGTTTATATTAATATATTATTATATTTATTTATATTTTATCTTGTATGAAACGTTTTCCACCTTATTTTATGGATGTATTATTAAAAAAATATATATATATATACACATTTATAAAAAAGTCGACTCAGACTTCACAAGGGCTAACAGGTGCCCATGTGTACCATGTTGGAGACCACTGCACTAAACCATTCACATTACAACTATCCTCTTGAGACGATTAGACAAGAGAAAAAACAGTATTTTATTTCATTTCTTATTATTATTTATTTTTTGTATACATATTGTGAAGACATGTCATCACACAAAAGTTCAAACAAATGATTGCATATGGGACGTACTGCAGGGATTTACACGTATGAAAAAAGTTTGTTTCTTGACTTGAAGCCACAAATGGAAAACATGCCAATCTCCTGGAATGTGATGTGCACCTATGATCTCTCCAAAAGCGCTTTGAGGCGGCACATCAGAGAGCGGACAGGGACCTGTGCGGAGAGGTCAGTATAGCTGTCAGAATGTCATTTTGTCTCTCTCTCTGTGTTCTTGCCTCCTTTATTGTCTTCACTTCCTGTGAGTTGATTTGACTTACCTGTTTGCCTGTCCAGCATCATGCCAATCGGTCTGCCGGCCTGTCTACCTGCCTTTCTTGTTTCCCCCAAGCCTGTCCCACTTGCCACCAGCACATTCGCCCCTATCATGGCTCTGCCAGAGGCGCCGTCTGCCTCTAATGACACCTTCCTGCACTACTGACAGGTTTCGCACCCCTGGAGAATAAATGTAGCGGCTACCCTTTGGGACAACAACGAAGGCATGTAAATATAGCAAACCTGTACAAACCACAGACAAAACCGTCTCCTTAAACAGCTTCAATTGACCCCTGCTGTCAACACTCACACGTGTCAGCAGAACCCTGACTGATAGACTGAGGAATCTGTGTTTTGTACATTTATTTCTACTGCAGAATCTCTTGTAGAATGAAAGAAAATGTGAGAAAGATGAGTCAAGTGGAGAGGAAGAGTGTAAAGCGAAGAGGGTGAGAAATAGAAATAAAGCAAAACATAGAGAAGTAAAAAAAGGCTCTTGGAAGTGGGGATGTCTTTGACAACGTTCTCTTTGCCTCGGGAAGATCTTGAGGAACAGAAGAGAGGAAACAGAGGAAAGAACCATCACTGTTTCTCTTTCACTCAAACGGAGCATGGATCAAACAGTGCTCAGAGAAGCAGTGATTCAGAATTAGAAGGATGCTAAAAAGGTTTTCTTTACTAGCGGGATGCGTTTGACGCTCCTCAAAGACTATTCCATTTTAGTTTTGTGAGAAGTTCAGCACACACGATGTTGGACTGAAGAATGAGGATTGGTAGTTTGAAAGAAAGTCAAAACTACACAAAAAATATAAAAACATCAGTATTTCAACAGTGTTTGTCTCTGTTGAATAGAATACTGCCTCAGTTCAGTAGTCAGGCAATATTTGACTGATGTCTGTCGAGCTTTTATATGCGCATGCACACTTATGGTGCAGCTTTGTGTGAACGAGAAAATGCACTTTTTTGTTGAAATGCAATTTGCAGTTGTAAGAATGCAGTAGTGTATGTGTACAATTATCTATTCTGTGGATTAGACCTAGTAGTTTGAAAGCAGGCATTTTTTTCCCAAATTTTGACTTTTTCATGCGTATAATTTGTTTAATTTTTCAATTTATAGCTAATAAATAAACAGCCTAAGATATAAATAAACATATATCGCTGCTGTCCTTCTGAACCGTTGTATCTTCATGTTTTGTCATTTCAGATTTTTTGATATAAATCATATAGTCACCTTTCATGTTTGTCACTTGGTTTTGCAAATATCTAACAGATAAAAAGTATTAAAAAGAGCTTGTCAACATTTAAAAAGTACAGTGTTTCTTCTGTTTCCAGAAAAACTGTTAATTTAGACAGCAACAACATATAAAGCAATATATCTTACACATTTGCAAAAATAAACTGTACCATGTGTTCTACGGTGTGACAGCAAACATTTAGAAGACAAACTGTTAATGATATATTATAATATAATAAATATTATTATATTTATATGTATAATATATAACAGCATAAGAGAGATTTATCTTCATTATAATATTTTTTGCTGTCATACTATAGGACAAATGTACTATTCATTTGTCAACTATAATATAAAATAAGATTTAAGTTTGCTTGATTTCTTTTGTATTTATGTTAATATTTCTTGTATTTACAGTATGTTTTTGTATTTATTTGTTATGTAATTGAACTATCATTTTGCGCCAAGAATCATTAAACAACATACAGGTATTGGTATTTGATATTTAAATTTTGGTTACCTAACAAACCAATACCAAGGGACCAAGTGACGAAACCGTGTAATTACCGCTACATCATTTCCAAAGGAGCCCAAATGAAGCATCAAGTCTGACAAAGCACAAATACTATAAAATGTCCTATCAACTTCAGGAAAGTGCCTAACAGGTAGAGGAAGGCATTTAAGTTGACATGTCAATGTACAAACGCATCGTGTCAAACCACAGCACAAAAAATAATCTTGTCTCTCAAATTGCTTGTACTCATGTCACCAGTACTGCTCTAAATTAGACTATCACACAAAAAATCAGAATTAACAAGACTAATAGTAAGTTAATTAACACCTCGTCGAGAGGTTAAACAAACCACATACTGTGCCAAAAACATCTCAACACATATCCCTGCCAAAAACATATCCCTCCCACACATACACTTCTATCCAAACAAATACGATGCCCCATAAAGGGCATCAAAACACAGCACATGCAACAATTTCCATAAAAGCAGTTGAAGAATTTAGCAAAATAAACTTATAGCAGACGAAAAATGCAGATGTGGAGTCATACCTCACATTCTCTAGAGCCGGAGATGGTGTAGGTGCAAGGTCCGGTACCGTTGACCAGCACGTCCGTGGACTCAGAGTTATTAGGCTTGTAGTCCACATAGTACTCCTGCAAGGGCGTGCTGAGCGTGTGTTCCGTCTCCCGTGACTTTTTTCGACGTTTGCGAGCTGCAGCCGAGTTTTCCTGCAGCTGCTTAACACTGCTGGGGTAACGCTTCCAGGAGACGTAAATTACCAAGAGTATCATGGCTACTGACAGGAAGAGGGCAACGCTGCCTGCCACTATCTTGTGGAAGGAAACTGGCTCGAAGTCTTGCTCGGGAGGTGGGACAGCAGGCTGAGAAGGCGCTGAGGAGGTTGCGTCTTTCAAGGAAGTGCCTTGGCCCCTTCTACTATCTCTGGCTTTGAGTGTCGGGACAAAAGAGCTGGCTGGCGTTTGGGCGAAGGCGACGAATGGGACGGAGGGAATGATGACCGTCGATGCCGTAGCAGAGGTAATCCTGCAAACTCCACTGGCGTCGACGGCGTCCATAACCTTTTCACCTTGAACTTCTTTTGGCGATGCACATATCATATTGATCTCCTTGTTTCCACGGAAGGTTCGTAGCCAGGCTGCTAGAGGACACACGACCGCTCCACAGTCCCACATGTTTCCAGCCAGACTTATAGTGGTGAGAGAGGCCCAGGCATCCACGACCTCTTGAGACACATTGATAAGCTTGTTTGAATCCAGGTTGAGCGTCTGCAGGTTGGGAATGGCCCGGTACACCTCTGCATCTATCTCCTGGAGGTCATTTCCTGTAAGGTCCAGTTTCTGCAACGACGTCCAAATCCACGTAAGGCCTTCGCTCATGGTCCGGATGCGGTTCCACTGCAGGTAAAGAGCACGTAGATTAGAGAAGCGAGGAAAGTTGAAGAAGTTGATTTTGGAGAACTGGTTATGCTCGATATGCAGCTCCGTCAGCTTGGTCAGGCCCGACATTGAATTACGGGTGATGCTGCGGAGGCGATTGTAGCCGAGGTCGAGGAACTCCAGATTACGGCAGTCCTGAAAAAGGCGAGAGGGGAGGTTCTTAAGGGAGTTGGATCGGAGATGCAAACTCAGCAGCTTGCGTAGTCCTTGGAACTGACCCGGCTGTAGAGCTTGTAGCTTGTTATAAGAGAGATCCAGGTTTCTCAAATTTGGTACCAGGTGAAAAGTGGTGTTATGAAGCAGCGTGATCTTGTTAGAACTCAATATCAGCTCTTTAAGTCTCCGTATGCCTTGGAAGGCGCGGGCATCCACGTTGGCAATATAGTTGTGGTCCAGGTACAGCCAAATGAGCTGGTTGAGGCCAACAAATTGGCTGGCTTTTAAGCTTGCCAAGCTGTTATATCGCAGGGATAGGCCCTGACAGCCACCGGAGAGGTTTTTAGGGACATCGCGGAATGCGCTGGACTCACAGTATACGATCTTGCCATCGCATCGGCAACTTCGAGGGCAAGGACGATCACCGAAGCAGGGGGTGGCGGAGAACCATGCCTGCATTAGCAGTGGCACCATAAACCAGCGGTGCCTCATGGCAAAGCCTGGAATGGACAAGAAAAGCTAAATTAAGTAAACACTTCGTAAACGAACAACATAAGCTCATGAACTCATCTGATAAAATTTGAAACCAGTAGGTTCCCCCAAAAAGGAAAATTCTGTTGTGCGATACCAGCATTATAGATGTGAAATCCTAGAGAATCTTATTATTACAAATACATTGATCAACCTGTTTATATTTTACCAAACCCCTGTTGAGTTTAAACATTAGAAAAATATCAGTCTATAAATATTTTTTTGTTATGGATGTAATATTGTTTTTGAGATACTATATACTTAAAATGATTAAAATGCACAAACCAGAAGCAATGAAATCCAATAAAAGATTAAGTAATGTGCCTTCATAGAACATAAAAAGTCATTATATTTTAGTTTTCATTTATTTACATCATTGTCCATTCATTACGGAGTAGACACATTTGCAAGCTGCACTTACAGTACCTGTCTATGGAAAATTATAGAAATCTTACGTGTGCTTTAAAAACTTTAAAAGAGGCCTCACATAGGTATTTAAACCGACAAATATTAAAATCGTAGCTATCAGTATGGTGAAAACCTTTTGTAAAAACCTTCCCAATCCAACTCACAGTTTCGAACTCTATGAATTGTATTCTTCCATAGACCAGAAAAGCAGAATCCTACTGACTGACAGCCTCAGTAAGGTTTTACATCCATTCTTAAGAAACACTATTCAATGAAAAGCAAATGGCGACTGGGTGTCAGTCACTGACATTCTTCTTCTTGACTGGCACGGAAAAAGTCACAAAGGTATGAAACGACCTGAGGGGAGTAAACAATGACAAAATTTTCCTATTTGGGTGAACTTTACTTTTGAAGATGGATTAGCTCTGCATTCAATTCAACTTCAGAATGTAATGTATACCATAGTGCAGAAAAGTTTCAAAGCAGGAATTAACATGACTAATTAAAAGGGAAATTCTGTAATTGTTCAGCGATTATACACCCTTGAAGTATTACATTTACACTAGAATATGATACCACACGGGACCCAATTAACAATGGTGATTGTTGAAATTAATCCAGTCATGGCTTGTTTTTTAATTCTCCTTTCTGGCAATAGTAAACATGCTATCAGTACAAGCCAGCGTTACAATAAGCTTGGACGCAAGCCCACTACAGCATGAAAGCAAGTATCCTGAGAGATGCTTCGGCCATCCTATTACACCCTAATTATAATCTAAATGATTGTCAGTCAAACAAATCTGCTTTTCCTGCCAGCCTGTGTCCATTTTTTCCCTAATGCAAATAGGTAACATTGGTGTTGCATTTGCGAAAATAAAAAGGTGTGGGCATCTTATATCAGCATTGAATCCTCAACCAAACATTATCAGGTGAGGTCAGAGGTCTGGGTAAAATACACATTCTCTGTGCTTGAAGGTCTCAGTATATGACCATGATAGGATTGTATCATTTGTACTTGGTCTTTCTGGCCTTCACAGCTGCACTGTTTTGTTATGAAAGGGTTTCGATTGGGTTCCTGACATAGAAACATCCTAAACACTTTTACAAGGGTATAGTTGGAAATAACTTCTAAAATCATAATCCTAAGGCATTATCTGTCTGTATCAGCAGAAGATCTAGGTATGGCACATTAATATTGTCATAACAAGAATCCATACAGGTGGTTATGAAATATCACAGCAACCACTTTGCTTGAAGGCAAAACGTTTTCAAACCCATCCAAAAAATATTTTCAAAAATGCCACGTTCAGTGGAATCTATACCGTAAAAGCGTTTCTGCCAGATTCTGATCTCTAATTTTGGAAATGAGATATTCACAGGATATTCTTTCTCATAACATTTAAAGCTTATTAGAACTAACATGTTTGAATAATCATGAACCTTCCAATACACAATAGTGCCTAAATCACTTGGACACATAAGTTATGTATGAATATGATACAAAAAAGCATAAAAACATAAAATTTTTTCATTTTTTAAACGTGACTTAGTGAATTTAGCAGTTGTTATAAGTGTTTTATGCCACATGTCAAAGAAAAAACGAGTCACAGGACAATGTAAATGGATGTGGGGTAATGTGTCTATATCCTACAGATCATTTTTGAAGCATTTTGTATTAACAGTTAAAAAGGTTATTTATTAAAAGCAGCAGTACACAACTTAAGATGCCAAAAGCGGCCTCTGCTAAACCAAAAGTGATTTTTAATGAATGTTTCCCACAGGTTGATGCAGGTGTTTTACTGAATATCTACAGGTGTTCTTCCAATTATGTTCCAACAACCAAAAAGTGGTCAACTTGTCACCGGTATGTTGACTGTTTTATTGTTTCCTTGCAATAAATGTTTTGTCGTTACCTGGAATGGAATGATATTCACCAATATGAACCTGTATGTAATCATTTCTTTACACGATCAACAACAGTGGTCCACACATACAAAGAGAAAACAAAGGTGCTGTTATCCATGCAAACCACTGGCACACAGGTAAGCTGCACCCACATAAAAGCAATTGCGTCACATAGCTTCAATACATATCAACTATATAATCAGCCTGAATAAGATTAATGACATTTACTAATGAAACTACGCTGATAAACGTAATGACCCAAGTGAGATCTAATGAAAACTAATTTGTTTCCAAACCTGCACTGCCACTTCTCCTATTTTAGAAGCAACTGTATATTTTCTTCTCTTGGCAAAAAACGATACTGCCCCTATAGACCTACACGTATACGCTTTGCGGAGAAGCTCCAAAAATTTGCCAGGTTAGTTATTTTATGTTTGCTGTCAAGATCTCCCTCTACAGTGCCGCAAAGCAGCGAGCATAGCTCATCGTTTTACGAGCTGTGAAAGGCCATCTCGCCGCGCGCTGCTAACGAATAACAATCAGAGAGGGTCGCATAACTGTCAAATAGCTCCTGTAAAATGATGGAAAGCATCAAGTACCCTAATGCGGCCATGAGAAGGTCTGTAGTTTAAGATTAATAGCAGTGTGTTTTTAAATAAAGGGTAAGATAATTATAAAAAAAAAAACATGATTAACAGCATGCGTCCTTTACAAAACGCAACAACACCTGAAGTTACCGACACTTTCAACACTCATGCAATGCGTACTTATTTTCTCGGCACATAATAGCAACGCACACAGTGCCTTCGTTTTACAATGATAGAGTGCATGTTAAGAATCATGCAAACTGAACAACTACACATTCAGCTATCCAAGCGTTGCGTGCGTATTTACGCACACACACACACACACATGCACGGACCCAAACTGATGCGAGCACGAAATGTGATCCTGACATGTTAGAAAATGTGCAGTCTAGTCAGGTTCACATGTGATGTGGTTGGAACTACCAGTGTGCCCTTAAACTATCAATGCACACAGACTCGAGCTAAAAAGTTGCTTTGCTTCCAAAAATGAGGTCCGATTCCGGTGTCAATCAATGGAACCGGCATCGGTCTGCTCTTTAAAACACTGAGGGATGGAGAAGCCCATCAAATAAACGAATGCTCAGGCAAAATATTATATTATACAACAGGATCTATAGCGACGCGATTACAAGGTCAGATGTGTATGCAAAATAAATGCATGCAACAAAACCAACATCGCACGCACTGCATGCATATAGATGACAACATACCATGCATTTATATGCAAGCTATCCGCAGTTTTAATATACGAACAAGGCAAATGAGGTGTACAATTTAACGTGGGTCACCAAAACTACAGTTTTGGTATTTTAAAAAATATATTGTATTTGCCCTTTACTGTGGTATGTCCCAGAAAAATATAGTTTTAACTCGGGACCGAGTGATCTTTCGCAAACTTACCCATCACCGCGTCTCAGTCAACTCCTGACCACAGGTTTTACAGCTTTCTACCGCCCGACACCCGAAACGGCATCGCACGCGTTCCCTTCAGATGTTTCGGTTCTAACGCGCACGTTCCCGCCTGTAGCCTTCCACCGCAGAACAGACGCGGGAAATCTTCCTCGTATCCGTTGATGCCAGTCTCTCCTAACTGACCACTGATCATGTCTTTCAGTTCTCCTCAAAACAAAATCACACACGCCGTGGTTTCATAATAAATATCCAGCGGAACCAAAAGAACCCCTTTAAATCCCAAAATTACGCGTTGAGTCGCCGGAGACGCGCGGTTCCCAATCCAAGTTATTTACCACAAGTCAAACTTATGGAAATCCCCGCAAGCCCTTTCCGACGATATTCCATCATAGCACACTGCGCAAATTCTGTCTTTCCCGAAAGGATGCTGTTTAGAGAAGGCAAATCCGTTTACCGTTTTAGAAAGAAATCTTCATTGTGATGTCTATGAGATTTTCATCCGCTCCTAAAACAATGCACTAATGTTACAGAGTTTGGAATTGTATTGAAGTGTATTCCACTCCATCGGGAATGTTTCTCCTCATCTGTACAGTTCCCGACAGTAGAGAGAGATGCAGCAGGGTTGTGAGTGGTTAACCACGACTGCCTGTCGCACCATAACTTTGTCAGACAGAATCGGAATGCCCTCTTCTGGCGAACTGACATCTCCAGCAACAATCTCTTCTCATTTTTCTCCCAGGCGAAGGGAAAATGAGTGGGTGACACTCAAAACAAGACAGAGACCAGTACGTATATGAGGAAAAACAAACAAGCCAGCAAAAGAGAGTAAGTTATTTCCTGGCCAAACACCAAATTACAAGGATCTTACCTTATTTAAATCTAAGTGGCACATGGACCTGTACTAATATGACTGGACAACGTCCAATAACTGACTTTTTAAAATAAATAACTGGTTTAAATATTGAACAACACCCACAAGTCCTTTATAATTATAATAGAAATATCCTTATGGCTCAGGGTGAAAGGTTTGACTGACATTTCCGTCCAAGTTCGACAATGATAATAGATTATTATGGGGTCTCACGCAGGGGGGAATCTAATTGGCTGAGCTTGTCTTCCAATGCAAGGCAGATGTTTGATTGGCACTGCTATTTCCTGCTTCATCATTAGCACCACCCTGTAATTTCTGTCGATCAAGTGTCCCCTTCAATATAACAAGGCTGTTAACAAAGGGATTTAACGTCCTAAGGCTGAGTGAACTGATTGACCAAGGCCAACACTTAAGATGATAAAAAAAATGATTTTTTAAAAGTATTTCTGAATTTACTAGGTATGTTTTGAGGTAAAATTGTCATTTTTGTTTCATTCTGTGAACTACTAACAATATTTCTTCTGCATTTCAAATAAAAATATTGTTTCTATTCACTATTTGCAGAAAACGAACACTGGAGAAACAAATGAAAATGACAGAAAAGATTCTCAGTATTTTTCAGACCTTAAATATTGCATTTAGTTCAGATTCACTTTTAAGCAATACAACAGTAATATTTGGACATGTATTTAGGAAAAGTTCAAACATAATTTTCTATGTATAACCTTGATTTTGATTGAGTTTTCATGTGTCTTGTCTCCCCTGAGGTTTGAGTTTGTTCAGATTCAACACACACTGGTCGCCACAATACACATGGAAATGCTGATTAAATGAAAATGTGCAATGGTCTCTTATTTATACGTGGCTATGGGTGATCGACAAATAAACCGAATATGTGTCCTATATGGTGTGACAGCAAAAATGCCAAAAACACACTGTTAATATATTCTGTATGTATTTAAATATTTACAGTTTAAAAGAGCATTTTATATTGCATGTAGTTTTTTATGCATTTTTGCTTTGTCACATAGGATAGATAGGACATATGACACCTTTTTTGTTAACTACATGCAGAAATGCTGATTAAAGACAAAACCAGAGGCATATTTTATTTTCACTTATTTTTATGGACGCATAAATATATAGCCATTCATGATTAGCAGAAATGTACATATTTGGCATTGTGTACGGTTGTGTTTCAAACAAATCCTTGCTTTATTTAAAGAGAATATGTTTCCTTTTTTTGTGAGTAAACTGAACCTAGACAATTGTACAATTGCCTGGAAATCGAGGCCAGACCGCTGCAGTCTTTATCAACAGTTCAGAAAGAGGTCATGGCTGCCGTGAGTGTGTGTAACAGAGCGCTCGGTTAAATCACCTCAGGATCACAAATGTTTTCCATGAATTTTTTAAATGTTCTAATCACACATCTTTTGTGTTCCACCTACATCAAACCAGACACTAGATTTGTGCATTTTCTTAAGGGAATGCAACATAATACAAGGGTGTTGTGGGTAGTCGCCGGAGAACTGCTGTATGCTTTTGCTAGTGTGTCCTGAATGATTTCTGGCGCGTTGCTATGCTGTTGCTATGCTAGGGTGTACTGGATTATAACTTTTTTGGTAAGGCCTAATTGTTTTAATCATGCATGAGAAAAAACTATTCGGATCGCATTCAAACCTAAAGGGATATTTCACACCTAAATTTTCATTTTGTCATAATTTGTTCATGCTCTTGTCATTTGAAACCTGTAAATGTCTCTCAAATAAAACAAAAGAAGATATTTTGAGAAATGTCTCTATGGTTTTGTGTCCATATAATGGAAGTCGATGGGGGCCAATGTTGACCAATGTTGTTCAAAATATCTTCTTTTGTGTTCTGCAGAAGAAAGAAACAAGTTTGGAAAGAAATGAGGGTGAACTTATGATGAAAGAGTGATCGTTTTGTGCAAACTTTCTCTTGTTATTATTCAATATTCATGTTTGTAGGACGTTATACAGTTTTGTTCAAACGCAAATGGTCACCGCCTATAAACAGTCTTTAGTAATAAACAAACATTATTAATTGAAAACACTTAACATTTACTCTCACCACTTACATGTATTGATCGACTATATGTGTCATTTTGGGAAAAGATTTGGCATTTCCACATTTCCAGTCAGCTCTGTTACCACCATATTACCACCGACAGAAACTTCTTCCTGGCCTAAGCACATTTTCTAGAATTGGGGCCGACACCTCGCTCTGTAATGCGAAAACATCATTCCCTGGAACTCTTACTTACATACCAACTGGTCTCCAATTTGGCTGATGGGCCGCTCCTTGGCCAGGGTTCAACGAGCGGAGGCAATCTCGCTGACAGCGGTGAAACAATTAATGCCCTGTGAAGTTATGATGCTGGCAGCTGCCCTTAAATGTCCCATATAACGCTTTCACCTCGCTTACAGTACTGTCTTTCCTTCGCTTCACTTACTGGAGTTACGTTCAGTCGGCTGTCTGGATTTACATCACGGGGATGTGGGAACATAAAACTAAATCCGGGTCTTTGGCGATAATCAAGTGCCATTAGCATTTTAAAGTATTGACTTTGTGTCCGAGTAAACCAATGTGGTGTAGAATAACAAGCGCCACTGTGTAGGCTTGCTGATTTAAAAAAAATGCAGAACAAAGAATACAATATCGGTTGTTATCAAACTCTAACACTTATTTTTTTAAAGTTCATAACACGTCTGAATCTCACCTGTTGCGGAGGAGAATGTTCTGTTCTTACTAAAGCACAAACGAAAATGTACATTTTCTTTATGTGGCCACAGGCAATAAAGACCTATAGATGGTTACAGATCTAATAAGTAGATTAGATTGAATCAGGAACTTTTTGTTGCTTGAAAAACTAAGCTGTCTTCAACCATTTAAATCTAAGTCAGGTTAAGACTGAGTTGAGAGTTAAGAGTCTTACCCAGGTCTTGTATGTTGAGTAAGTGGGTCTGACAGGGTCCACAACCATTAGACTGTTACCACTACATCACCAACTGCTCTGTATTCACTTCTGCCAAGCTCTTTATTGGGACAGGAGGGCCTTAAAAATTCAGCTGTTCCCTAGTAACGCTTTGCTAATAAAATCTTGTCTAATCTGGGAGGATACCAAATAACCTCAATGGGAACTTTAGAATGTCTGGTGAATGGATGTGATCATTCAATTGATCATTTATTGTGTGAAGTAAACTGTCAAGGCAGTTGAGATGGACATTTCTGCAGCAGTCACCCGTTCAGTCACCCCCTCTCCTTTTTTTTCTGGATTTGCTCAGAGAAAAGTATCTATGTTCCAAACCTCCAATTTGTAATGTGAAATAGTAGCTTTTTGCATTCAATCTTACTGGAAGTTCTTACAGTATATCAAAATGTGCTATCAACGCGGTATGGATTTTAAACCTATAGGTTTCTTTCATAAAAGCAAAGCCTTTCAGTAGACAAAGACAGATTTCACAAGACAAAGCTTGTGCAGAAGCACTTCTTCTTTCGGTTTTCATCAGTACACAATTTTAACAAATTACATCCAGCAGAAGATTAATGATTAATTAAAATGCTAAATAACATTTTTTTAAAACAAAAAAATTTAATGAGTATATAACAATATAATAAATTGAAAGAGGAAGTGCTTTCGGACCGGTCCTGTTTATTTTTTGCAAAATGGTCTATATTCACCAGTGATATGCTAGAAAACACAATCTTTATATAGAGGAGGGTAAAAGTCAATATTTCGTTACCCTGTAATTATACGTTTCTGTCTGCATTCGGATCAGTTTTGAGATATTAAGTTTCAAAGTTCTTCCATACTATATAGCAAAATATAAATACTGAACTTTCATTGGCCAAGGCCTGACTGACTAATCACATTTCGGTTTGTGCCGTGTCATGTTTAGAGGCGTGGAAATGTCCCCGCAGTAACAGACCGGTGTACATTCACAAACATGTCAAAAGTTAACAGCAACAACGCTTATGAGTTTATGCTGTGATCTTTGCATACTTTTATGAATTAAAGCTACACTTTGTAATTTTCGACCTTAAAATAATGTCTCTAAAATTATTTCAGTTGCAGAACAATTCTTAACCCGACAATTTTTACTGATGCTGCTTCAGACGTTCAGACAACAGTCCGTGGGCATGACGTCTGAGATTATGGAACAATTATCTATACATTAAAAAACTGAGATCTAAATGTACAGAATCAAAATCCTTTCAAATCTGTAAATGGTGATTTTTTTTGAAGGTTCTATCTTGTAAAACATTAATTGAAGCAATCATTTTCAAGCAACTCAAACAGTTTACTTAAAAAAGTTTTGTAATAATGTGGTGACATTATTCCATTCTTTCCGAGACATTTATTTCATATTTTAGGATGGATAAGGATAGGATGGATTTGTGTGTGCAGAAAAGGCAGTGCTAAATATTTGGTCTGGTTCAGATGTAAATTTTATGTAGCAACCCAGACGTTATTCCACAGAAAGTGTTACAGGTTAAATGTTTCTCTCTAGAGATACTATATGACTAAATAAGATGCAAACATTTATTGTTGTAATTTAGACACCATCAATTCTTTGTTGACTGTTTGACCTGTGAGGCTTAATATTCAACATTTGAGACATTTTAAGATATAAAAAAAAAGGGATCAAAGAAAGATGATCCTGATGGTTCTCTAGTGTGCATTTAAGTTAGAGTTCAACTAGATGGACCGTTTTAGTTATCTAAAAAGTCCCAATACTTGGTAGTCCTAAACTTGAAAAACTATAAAGTAATCTTTAGAAGTTGTCACAAGTATATGTAAATAACTAAATTTTGACAAATGTCAGATAAAACCTTTTCTAATTCTAAGGTGACGATTTTGCAAATGAAAATAGCGAAGTAAATTAAGTTAATGATCCATCTGATAGCGTGAATGTTAGGTTGTAAATATATATTTAGGTTGCACCTATGCAGATTAGAATCTGGTCAAATGAAATCATTTGCAGCCTGTCATTACAGTATCAGTACAAAACAACAACAAAAAAATGACCAAGATTTTGCGAAAATAAAATAAAAGTCTCCCCAATCCCCTAAAAAAAGTAGTGAACACTGTTTTACTTTTTCATATATCTGTGTTTTTAACAAATCCCTGTTAAAAAATTAAAACCATGAGTAATCTCCAGGTGGTGAATGCTACGCCTCCACTAAACCGTGAAATAACGTGAAAGTGGAAGCATCAGACTCGCCAAACTGAGGCAAATAAAATGACAGATGTTTTGTTGGTTTGTTGACAAGACTCACAAAGTGTGGCGGCAGTTCAGTTCAGAAGCGTCTGCATCGCTACGCTTCAGCCTGTTCGTGTGTGTGCTAGGGGCACCTCTCCAACCTTTGCCTCAAGCTGTGTCCCAATCTGGAGGAGTGCTATCTAAACAGAGAATCATATGATGCTGGGATTGGATATACAGGAAAAGGACATATGGATCCCTTTGTAACTAACAGCAGAGCAAAAGACATGGATCAGTCCTATATTAGCCACCATGTGCGGTTTGAAAAAAACCCTGAAAACCGTAGAGATTTTATTGAAGTATGTATATTGTTTGTGAGTCAATAAATTAAACAGGGCCAAGGGCAAAATTGCCCTGAATGTTTTAAAAAAGGCAAACGTAGATGCATATTTGGTCAAGTTTACAACATTTCTGTAGCCTAAATTCTAGAATCCAGGGCTTCTATTTTACTTCTATTTAACACCGGCAGTTTCATTTACAGCCCCTCGAAATCACACAGCATCTGAAAGCAGAGCGATTTATGACCGCTGTTTCTGCTGATACAGACCTGCATGTCAACAGCATCAATGTCCGAAGAAACGTTCATCATAGTAATGTCCAGACACACAAAACACTCAGGGGAAACTGTGACCGAGTTAGGGGTGGGGTGACATTTGGAATGAAGAGACCATCAGAGGGAATTGCAGTGTATTTGCATCTACAGCGGCAGACGGAAAAGAGAACTTAAAATCAATTACCCTTGTCCCATCTGTGTCACGGCAATTATGAAACGGCATTAAGTGATATTGTTTCCAATTTCAATAATTAAACATTAATTAACTTACATTGGGAGATGGAATTAAAGCCTGCCCGGCTTTATTAGTAGACTGTTAAATATTTGTGGTTCCCTTTTCACATTCGTCGCTGCTTGTTGCGAGTGTGGTTGGCTTGTTAGCAATGTTTTTGAAATTGGACTCTTTTCATTTTGTATCGTTTAGATGTTACGAGATACAGGAATGTTGGTGTTAGGAGCCAAATAATCACGTAAGTAGTTTGAGCTTGCAGTCTGAATAGAAAGTCTGACACAATGAATCCAAGGTGGTAGAGAAGTACAGTTTGTTTGATGTACTATCTTGAGTTGAAAAGTGACCAGTGGCGGTTTGTCAATAGGGGGCGCTTGGGGGCTGCTCCTCCAAATTATCCAAAGAAGAAGACTGATAAAAATATAAAGTTCAACATTTACATTAATGCATTTGATTGATGCTTTTATTCAAAGCGACTTATATTGTCTTGCACTATAGATTTGTTTTTTAAGTATGTGTTATAAACATTTTATAAATTGCAAAAAATATTTTGTAATAACTACATTTATTCACACTATATTCGCCTGGTAGTTGTGTTCCATTAAAAGTATTATTTGAAATTGTATTTGGGTTAATTAATGTGACAATACATATATATTGTACGTGCGGGGCGCCGGACAAATGTAGGCTACCACCTGCAAACTTTTGGCAAACAGGTGATCTGAGGCAGCTCTCTAATTGGCTACGTCAGAACGTGCCAGCAATGAGAGAGAGAGAGTCGTGTCAACTCCGTTGACGCCAATGGAGCAGTTTTTTTTCACAGCAATGTTGGTTCATGAAGGCTTTCAATAGTTCCTGGAAGTTTTTAGTAACGCATGGAGCTGCGACTAAACGGATCAACTGAGTTCAACTTTTAACCCATTTATAGACGAAAGCCATTTAATGATTAAAAAAATGAAAGAATAAAAGCATTTAAAGAGAAAACATAACTTCCTGGAACTATCTGAAGGCTCCAGGAATCACGTGGCGCTCCAGCGTTTACTATATTAAATAATAAAGTGCAAATCAATATTTTTTACATATCACTATTAATAAACACCCTTTGATAGTTAAACCATGTTTTAGCTAAGCAGTTTACGATCAGATTCAGTTCCGATATGTTTACATCACATGTCAAATGGTTTTGTTGCGCCACTCAATAGATCTGTGCATCAGCCGCCACTGGAAATGACTTAGAATTTGACAAACCTTGAGTGTTTTTTCAAAGAAAAAGTGCAGCTAACAAGTGAAGTTCCAAAGCTTTGTAATTTGTTAATTCGTTACATTTATATAGCGCTTCTCTGGACACTCAAAGCGCTTTACATTAAAGGGGGAATCTCCTCAATCACCACCAATGTGCAGCATCCACCTGGATGATGCGACAGCAGTCATTTTGCAATAGAACACCCACCACACACCAGCTTATTGGTGGAGAGGAGACAGAGTTACGAAGCCAATTAGTACATATGGGGATGTTTAAGAGGCCATGATGTATAGAGGCGAATGGGCGAATTTGGCCAGGATGCCAGGGTTACACCCCTACTCTTTTTGGGGGATTTTTAATGACCACAGGGAGTCAGGACCTCGGTTTAACATCTTATCCGTGCTTTTTGACGGGGTAGTGTTACCATCACTAGAGGACCCACATCGACCACAGGGTGAAAACCCCCTGCTGGTCTCACTAACACCTCTTCCAAAGCTTAAAGTTATAGTTCACCCAAAAATTCTGACATAATTTACTCACCCGATCATCATTTCCAATCTGTATGACTTTCTTTCATTTGCAGAACACAAAAGAAGATATATTTTTGGTGATTAGCATGATTAACTTAGCACCACGACAACTCAAAATCCCATTAAAATTTAAAGTGAGTCAAGTCGAGCTCACTGCCTATATGAAGAACGCTACATGTTTGCAATTAGATGTCAAGATATCACCCACGACCATCTTGACTTTCAAATTTTAAGGGTAAAGCGCAGCTGCCTTTAGCAAACATCACCTCAGTTTGACATGTTGTTTTGAGGAAATGCTGTGTGATGGGGTTGCTCTCTTGTACCTGAGGATGGTTAAGGAGAAGGTGTAAGGAAGGTCACTCCTGCGGTGTGTAATTAGACCGCAAACGCCCTCGCTAAACATGGCGGCTGTCCTGCAGAGCACTTCCCTGCACAAAAAAAACACATGCACATGTTTATAATGTTCAAACAGCTCAGCTTTAGAACTTCAAACACAAAATGTTCACAGCCTCACTACAAGTTGTGTGTTTTTTATTATATGTTTTGATATAGGACAATGCTATGCTAATTATTTAAATTAAATGAGACAAATATAACAACCCGACTACCACAGAATACAAATGACAAACAAGCATTTTAGGAGCTTTTTGGTTGAATATGATTTCACACGTTTGAATTAAGTTTCCATAACATGAGATAACATGTACACTTTACTTAAATACTTCATGTAGAGTGAACATGACCAAATCAAACAGAGACAACAAAACAAACTGTTCCATTCACTACTGGTCAACCTTTTGCAGCAAAACACACTCGAACTTGCACTTGTATGGTCATGTAGATGATTATGTACAATTGTCGGCTGTTTCCTACATTTTCAGTTGCTTATGTAATTTTCATCAAAATACATTATACCGGTTTCCAGTTGATTAGTCTTACTGAACTGAATTGATAAATCGCACATAAATAAATCTTGATTTTGACTAATGAGGGGGAATGTGTGAAGTGTTAGATCAGCCAATCGTCAAGCAGTTCTCTAGAATAGCTCAGGGGTGCATCTCATGAACATTCAACTAGCAAGAATATTTAGACACAGCACAACACAATTGTTACAATTTCTAACAATGGAAGAAGCACAAGAAAATACACAGGGTCAGAAGCCTGGAAGAAGAGGATTACGAAGTAGGGAGGCAAAACAGAGGAAGAGCTATAATAAGTCCATTCCTGATAAAATCAGGGCAACTATTGTGAACCATGTCGTCACTCACTGCCTTTCAGTGGCTGAGGCTGGTCGAAGGGTGCAGCCAAATGTTGGGAGATTGTTGGTTGCACTTTTGACCACCACTGTATATTTACAGTGGATGCTTTACTGTGTGTACAACACATTTTTCATATATTCCCCAGTCTGTGTTTGCATTACTATTTTTCCCACTAGGACAGCACGTCTACGTCACCGGGGTGGCAGAGGGCCCCTTTTTACACCTCAACAGGAGGAGGCTATTTGCAACACGGTCCTAGCAAATAATGCAATTAGACTAAGGGAAATACAGAGTGCCGTTACAGAAGACAACAATGTCTTTGAAAACATTCAATCTATTAGCATCTCAACTTTTGATAGGGTGGAAAAAAGACACCACATGAGCATGAAACAGCTGTACAGAGTGCCATTTGAAATATATAGTGACAGAGTGAAGGACATATACCATTATGTACAAGTAAAACATGTTTACATTCTATTTCACGATACGGTAAATACTCTTATACAGTACAGTTACAGTATAATGTGACATGTATTAGAGTACGTTTGCTACGGCAATATACATTTTGATGTACTATCACAGTACTACTTGTATCAATGCAACTTCTTATAATTTCTAAAACTAATTTTGGATCTTGTTATATAGCGTATGATGGAACTAGAATCAAGTGAATCACCACACAACTTCATATACCTGGATGAGGCTGGCTTCAACCAGACAAGAAGCAGAAGGCGTGGTTGAAATATCATCGACAACAGGGCTACTATAGATGTGCCCGGCCAATGCGGAGGGAATTATTAGTATGTGAGCTGCTATTTCACAGCATAGTGTGCTAACTCGTATTGCAATTGAAGGGCTATACAACACACATCATCTCCTCACCTTCTTAGAGGCTCTCTATAGAGTGCTCATCCCTGATGATGAGAGTGGTCAGGTTTGTGATCATCTACCAAAGTATGTGGTAATTTGGGACAATATTAGTTTCCATCGCTCAAACAGAATCAGGCAATGGTTAGCGGCCCACAACAGGATACAGTTGCAATTTCTGCCACTTTACTCCCCATTCCTTAACCCAATTGAGAAGTTCTTCTCTGCATGGAGGTGGAAGGTCTATGATCGCCATTCTCAAAATGAAATAATCTTGCTGGCTGCAATGGATGCAGCATGTGATGACATCACAGCAGACCACTGCAGAGGGTGGATAAGACATTCCAAACGATTATTTCCACGTCACATTGCAAGGTAAGTTATCCGTTGTGATGTAGATGAGAATCTGTGACCTGACAGACTGGAACGTCAGTACGTGTAAAAATATTGCAGTTTAGGGGAACTGAGAAATTTTTGAGTGAGAGGTCTGACTTTTTTACAGTGTGTTTACAGTTTTTTTACCTGTATTAAAATCCCATTGTATCTCAAAGCTGTACATACAGTATAGTACTGTAAATGGTAATTATTTCTTTGTCTTGTGCAATATTTAAAATGCACAAATGTGTAACTTCATACTTTTGAAATTGAAAAAGTCTTTGAGTCTGACATTGAGTCAGACATTGAGTCAGACTTCTTCATTTACAGTCCACATCCGAATATACTGAAAGATATAATTGTATACTCTTGATATATTGATCACATGGCTAAACATCTTGACTGTCTTGTTCATAAACAATGACACAAGGACTCGTCATTTTGATGGGACTGACATGTTCATTGATCCCCAAAAAATATTTTGAGAGTAAGAATTTTGAACAAGTTACACGCTTTGCACGAAGTCCATGATTTTGTGCAGTTTGTGCGAATTTTTCGGAGAAATGCACACTATATTTACTACATTTTTTAAATTATTCGAGAAATGCGCCAAAGCGACTGAGAAAAACTGTAACATGCAAAAATAGATATATTTTGTTTTACCTTTATGTTTCCAGGAAGCCCCATTGAAATCACAGATCTCTTTTACAAGGTTGCAGACATAGAAGTTATGCAGCACCCCTTAATCACACACAAATCTTTCTAAAGGAAGCAATTACATGTCTACTTTACCAAATTTCCTTACAATTTTTTTGACACTCTCTCTCTGACACACTCTGGGTACAGTAAAAACCATGTAACCTTTTTGAAGAGTGGACTAAAAAGGTTAAAAGAGAGGAAGTGTCCCACATATAGCTTTAAAAATGAATATATACAAGGTCTGTTTGCTGTGTGAATGACTTTACATCTGTAATAAAACACAAGGATGCATGATGCACAGAATCAAGGCCCTGTAAGGTGGAGGAAGCTCCATGCATAAACAATGTATTGCCATAATCCATCCGATCTAAAAAAAGATGCTTCCATAGGTTTTTTCTTGACATTTTGGGTAAAACCTATTTTAAAAGCCTATTTTCATTTTGAGCTTCTTAACAAATTTAACAAAATGTACCTTAATGATAGCTTATCATCTATCCATGAACCCAAATATTTAAATGAAGACACTCTGTCAATGGATTTTCCATCTGATGTAAGAAGAATATTAACATCTTGAACTATCTGTGAATGAGACTTTGAAACGATCATAAACTTTGTTTTCTGTTCAAAAACAATTTTAAACTTAGCAGGGTATCTTGTGAGCTAAACGCACTCTGAAGCTTTTGAACTGCCTGTACCATTGAGGAAGAATGTCTGTAACTGACTGTATCATCTGCATATAGGTGTAATTTTGCATGGGGGTTCATACCAATATCGTTCATAAAAATGTAAAAAATAAAACCGGTCCCAAGATGGAGCCCTGTGGGACACCCGTAGTTAAAACCTTCAGCATGAACACATCGAGTACGGTCTACCAAATAGTTTTTAAACCATTCTGTGGCAGTTGGAATATGACCAATATTCCGAAGTTTGTTCAGCAGTAACTTATGATTCACTGATCAAATGACTTAGTTAAATCCTTGAACAAGGCAGCACAGTCCAATTTTAACACTCTTTAAGTTGCAAAATGATAATGAATTCCCGGGATTGATTATAGATGTTTAAGATAGCCAGGCAAAACTGTAGCAAAATGATCATTCAAATGTTATTTTCCCTAAATGCATTAACACAAACAAGTAGAACATTTGGGATTGCATTTTCATTTCCACGCAGCGTGTGGAGTGCTGCAAAATTCAATGTGGACCTGAAAATGCATTTCAAGCTGGCCATGCCCCCTCCCAGATAGAGTGTCGTAGAGTGAAGGCGGAGCACGCATTGCTCATTATATGAATTGATGTATGGCAGCAGAGATGAAAAAGCATTTAATCGCATGCACACGAATAATAGCACAAAGACAGAAATTACTTCATTATTTCTTAAGATTAAGATTATTACATGTCTGTAGATGATAGAACTACAGACTACAGAAACTGGAATAAAGAAAACACATACTGTATGTGAACTATCTTCTATCATCATGAAAATCTCTATTTCTAAACACAATTTATTCCTAAACCTGAGAAGAATAAAGCACAATCCGCCTTTGGCAAATTAGCCTTATACAAACATCCCCTTGATGTATATATTTCTCATTTCTAACTTCTTTATAAAGCACAAACAGCTTTCCGGGGATTTTCGTGTCGAAATGTCAAATGCGAGGTCAAATGCAAAGAGGTACAGATTCAGGTACACGGTGGCCTTCTCTGGCCCAGTAGCCATACATAATTAAAGTTATTTAGCAGGGCATGGGCTTCGTTTGCATCCATAAAGTGCTGGTTAACCTTTGAAGCCCTGCCAAGAATTGTAATCCACAAAACCTGGGTGAACCACAGCTCCAAAGAACTAATGTCCAAATATTTATTGCAAGATTTCAGCTGGAATGAACTGTTTGACTGGGTCCTTTTTGGCAGCATTAGGGTTGCGAGGGTTTTCTGTATTGATGCTTAGCTTCGTTTAACCATGGTCACCCCTCTGAAATGGTCCCAGATTGTCTCGATTTATGATTCGCTTGCAGCCTCTAGCAAGCCCGGCTGAATAATTTACATTGTGCTGAGGCTGCGTGCTTGGAATGGCTGATAGCTTTGAAGCATGTATGTGTGTGTCTATGTGCAGGCAAAGGAGTAAGGCAAGAAAGAGTATGGGAACCAATCTCTGAAGCCTATTTGTTGATTTATATAGAAACAGATCCCAGTCGTGTTTAAAAACACAATTTTTATCCTTCAAAAGGACATTATCTAATATTTTAGCAAATATTCAGTGTATGTTAATGGACAAACAGATTAATGGTAATTGGTTGAGTATCACTTACATTGTAACAATTTCAATTCTACTCATCGATTCCAATACCTATCGACTCCTAGTTGTAAGTTGTAAAAAATGAATATTTATGAGCTCCTTTTTGTGTATACACACATAGCAACCATGTTGTGCTATTTCTTTACAATTTGTATTACCATACCTTAACTACAAATGTCATGGTTAAACTGGAGTTACTATAATTAAACTATTATAACTTTATAGTTACTGTGATTTACTACTAAAACCATATAACCACCATGGTTACTATAGTATAACATATGGTTACTTTTCAAAGGGCTTTAATTGAGATATTAGCAGATCAAAAGTAAACACATGCATATTTCAGAAAATTTGCACACAGGAATTGATAAGAGGAAGTTAAATTTTAAGTTTTTATCAAGTATCCAATTCCTAACCTTTTGAATGGGATTGATGTTTGATTCCCAACCCTATTAATGATTAATGATAAAATGAATGTTTTAATTTACAAATTAACCAAATTGAATTGTTATTTGTATTTTAACTCCTTCAAGACACTCCTGCTTAATATTTAAATAACATATTTTAAATAAAATATTATTACAAAATGTTACTTTTTTAATCATATATATTTTATTTGTAGATTTGTTTGCTGATATCTCTGCATTGAGCTCATTCAAACACCACAAAAAGCTGTTGATTCAAATAGATTTAAATTCTCGCTCAAAAAAACAACACAATTCATGCTCTAGTTCCAGAAGGCACGGGCAAAGGATAAATGAAAATTATTTTCATATATTTTTGTTTAATGTCATTTCTTGCTCACTATTTTCAATTTTCAATGTTTCTAAATACAATCAGGATACTTTTCAGATGTCAAATGTGCAGTTGGGTCCATGGCATCGATGACAGAAATAGCATTTTGGGGAGAACTATTCCTTTGCATATATTAGATTACATTTAAGTAAACTACAGAATAAAAGCCCCTTTTACTTTATTACCCTGTCTGTGAAAACACAGATTAACCATACATAAAATAATTTTACACAAAGTAAATGTTTTGAAAATATAAGCTTGATATCGTTAACATGGACTGAGTAAGGCTGTATCAGACATTGAACACAATGTTTAGGAAGCCAACTTCCAATATTTTTTGTAGAACATAAAACATTGTCAATAAAATAATCAATTTCAGTGTTCACAACCTGTAATTAATTTTCCTTTCATAATTTGGAACTGTCAAAATGGACTAATTTAAAAGTACACATTGTATCCATTTCTTTTTTACTTCAATGTTTTTTAATTCCATCTAATTTTACACACATTTTAAGCTGTTTTAAAATCCCTATAAACACACACCTGTGACTTCACATTCTGTGCAACTGTGATAAATTGCCACTTTACTTCGAAAAAGTGAATTGCCTAAAGTTAGTAGTTGACTCCACACTCCAAATGTATGGAATTTTTCATCTTTTTCAAATCTTATCTAGATGTAGCTACCACCTACCAGTATTCTGATGGTATGATATAATGTGGCCAAGGTTGATAGGTTCAGCACATAACGTGTGAGATTATCCCACGTGTAGATGAATTCACTCACACGTTCTGCCCATCAGACCTCGGCATCTCCTTCCTTCAGTTCACACTCGCTTTTCATGACATTTCTGCAGTGGAGGTACAGCCGAAGGGCGAGACTCTGTGAAGATCTTGATCCCTTTTCCATCTGAATGTCTTTTTTCCTCTTCCTTTCCCTTGTAATGCCCTCCATCTCCTGTCATTTTCTCTCCAGAGCCGCAGCACTTCCATCTCCTGAACTTTAGATCAGATCCTGTGAGGCTCATTAGACGTTTTTTTTCCTATTTTAAACGTGGCTTCTTGCCAAGTTTCCCCTGATGTTCTTTTCCGTGAAGATCGTCATTACTCTTGCCTCAACTTCAATATCCAGCTCGGTGTCATTCAATCTCAGCATCCGATGAAACAGAAGACCTCTTGTGCTGATGGTACAATAATACCGTATAATTTCCAACTACTTAACTAAGTTAATACCAATTCATGTGATAAGGTCAAGAGGGGAGGATTTAGTTCGTTGCATTCGGCAATGTATTATAAATTCTCTAATGTAA